>NC_039363.1:167605228-167651420 GCF_003573695.1 Papaver somniferum | reverse complement strand
AAAAAAAAAAAAAAAAAAAAAAAAAAAAACGATGTATATATTCAAAAAAAATATCAGAAAAATACAAAATAAAAAAATAAAAAAATAAAAAAAAATCAAGTATTTATCAATTCCATCCTCTCTTGTTCCAAAAATAAAAGAGAGTAGTCAATGTGAATAAGAGTCATGTAAAGAGTCATTTTGTTGTTTCATTGTAATAAGCAAGGATGGTGTATGCCATTGATGTACAACGCGAGTAATTGTGAAATACCTCCAACTCATTCACAATTCTCGTAAAGTCCGGACAGCTAGCTAGATTTCGACCTTGGTTCTTAGCCTGAGAAACTATCTCTTGGTGATTAGTAGTCATAACATCCGATCTTTCTTTAAACATGTGTAGATACACTTTACACTCTTATCACATGTCTTTATTTGTTATCAGTGCTAGGATTGTGCCTTTGATAGATAGATTGACATCTCCATTTTGCTGTGAGCTTAAACTGTCTTGCACATGTCACATTTGATGGAATATGAGCTTATATTTTGACCTAGAACTTTGTAGGTACGTTCTAAGCAAACCTTCACGAGACTTCACTCGTCCACTAGGGACACTTAGTGGTTTAAAAGGATTAGTGCATATGCTAAATGCATTCGAGAGACCAGCGACAGTGGTATAGGTAGGATTTCCTTAGTTTTGTTTTACTTGAGGACAAGTAAAATTCAGGTTTGGGGGTATTTGATGAGTCCTAAAAAGTGCATATTTCTATATCTTTTTGTTGGCATTTAACTCATCTTTTGTGCATTAATTCTATATTTTATCCCATATTCTGTATTTTCTTTGTTTTCAAGAATAAATTTTTATTAACTAATTTTGCATTTTTAGGTAATAAATAAAGTTTGGATGAATTGCGGAGCGGAAAAGAGAAGAAAAGTAGTGAAAAGCCGGGAGGAATTACGCAAGGAAGCCGCGAAGAATGTTGTGCACAAGACCAAAAGGTTAGAACTGGGCTTGAAGAGGAAGAATTGTTCTTAAAGAAGATATGGACTTGGCATATCCAAGGCCCAAAACCCTCACCCAGATCCATTTCCTATATCCATACCCGTTTCCCTTTCTAGCCGTCAGATTGGACACATCTAAATCTAATGGTCGCAACATCGCCAGTACATCAAAGTCTGAAGCTCCTGTCTAACACTACAACACCTAACTCCATCTTGCGTCGTTAATTTCGTTGTATTATACAATCCAACGGTCGCTACAAGCTCTTCACGTATAGCCGTTAGATCGATCTATCAATTCCACATCCAACGGCTGAGCTTCGCAAATCATCAAACTTGTTGTACCCGATCAACACCCAAACACCAAATTCCCTATACCCGAACCAAACACACCTTACCCAAATTTCCCATCGACTTCTTCTTCTCTTTCCCCTCACCTCCGTCTGCAACTCCATCACCACCACGCCCAGCCACTGCCTAGCATCTTTCCTGTTATTCTTTGTTATCTATCTGTTTTTGTGGCTTCTTATCACTGTTTTTATAGCTGTTTTTATAACTGTTTTGTGCCATGTTCTTCCTTTGCCTTTGGCCCTTGGCCATTGCCTTTGATTTATCACTGCTATGCCATTGTAAATTTGCATCCTTTTGCCCTGTGTTGCTTCCATGTATATACCATTGTCACTTTTTCTTTGTACATGTTATTGTAAATGCCATCCTTGGCCCTGTGTGACTTAGTGCCCTGTCTGCCTAGAGCCTGCTTTACCTTGTCTGCTCCTGCTCCAAACAGTTAGCTTAGAACCAAAGGCTAAAAGCCCAGATTCATTACAATGCCCAGTTCAGTCTTGGGTTAATCTAGAAGCCCATTGACAGTCAAAGCCCAATGCACTTCAAAGGCCAAGCCTAGTGCACTTCAAGACCAACTGAGCCCAAGCTCAGTTCACTTCATTGTCAAACAAGCCTATAATCCAAAGGTACCCTAAGCCCAAAGCCCAAAAGGCTTCATAGTTAACCAACAACAATTTAGGATCCCAAAATAGCTAGAAAACTCCAAAACACTCCCAGTCTCTGTGGATCGACCCGTACTTGCACGAGCTACAACTGACGACCGTGCACTTGCGGTATTACTGTAGGCCCGTTTTTATTGCGCTTAATTTTCACACATCTCCGGGCCCACCAACACCGGTGAATCGGCTCAAATCCATTGAGTTAGGGCTACCAAAACAGTGGCTAGAAAGGGTCAAGTGAGCATCTCTGTGATAATCTCATCTTGATCACATTTTAAGAGCCTTACAGCGTAGTAAATCCAGTAGGCCTGAAAGAATCCTAAGGCGAAATGGTCCTTATGAAGTTTTGAGGCAGAAAGCAGGAAAAATTTCATTCCGGCAACTCGAATCGATGGAACATTGAAAGAGTGGCAAAGGTAGGGGCTATCGCTTTAAGGTTGGCTAGAAAGAAGTTTTCTGGTCAGATTGTACGGGAAGCTGATGATTTCTAGTACAAGGAATGTTAGGACAAATTGTGATTAATACACGGAAAGAGTACTGAAAGAGATGTGTCAAGCACTTTTACAAAAAATTCTACTATTAGTCAAAAACATTTAGTTTACTGAGTTTAGCCGGGGAAAGTAGGGAAAATCGTACTTGGTTGGACTCTTGTTGTTCGTCAGACTTCGTTTTTTGTACTTTATTCAAAACCTTTTCAAAAACAGTCCAAAGTGAGGTGTTGTATGTTTTTCTGACGTAGGTAGGGACGGGCGAGCCGAAGAATACAAACTGTACCCGAGCCGATGGGAAGCACTTTAGGGACAAGCAGGATCCTGAGGAATCGTACGGTAGCAGGAACTAGCGCACAAGAATGAGTGACTGATTCACGACAACCAAATAGCCGACAACACCAGCCGGAAGAATGCCGAGCACAAGGTGGAGGAATGGCCCCTGTCAACGAGGAGGTCGATCTGGGTCGAGATGATGACCTTCCCCCGAGAAGATTGCGCTTCAACCCGAGCCAAATGAGACCAGAGGATATGGTAGACGGAATGACCGCATCAGACACGAAGGATGATGAGGAAGCACTAATGATGCGAGAGGACCGTAGGAGAGCCCGGCAACGCGCAGAGTATCAATATGCTTTGGATCAAGAAGAAGAAAGACTTGGGCGTGTGCGTTTGGGACGAGATAACACAACCCGAGACATCCCACCTGTAGCACCACCAGTAGCACCACCAGCGGCGCCACCAACCTCACCACTTGCCACAGCAGGAAATCACCTGAACGACCACTCCAGCCATGAGAGCACCAACCCGACATTGATGGAAATTTTAGCAAATCAGAGAAGACAAGACGACTTGATGAGGGAACTACAAAGAAGAAACATAGCACTAGAGCATGAGAATTACCAACTTCGGAACCAGAGGTCCAGATCGCGAGGATCATCGAGCCAAGGAGCGTCCAACAATCACACCCGATCAAGGTTCACCAGAACTCCATCACTCGGCCAAGGTCGAACACCCGAACCTAACTGGGTGAGGAGTGGATATACCCCCCCCCCCCCCAAGAATTCCTCAACGATGAATAAGTGCAGAATGGTGGACCCGATGCCACGACAATGGTTAAGCTTGAACAACTTGAACATATGGTTAAAAAGTTGGCAGGAGATCGGGAGGACGATAAGTTGGCAGAAGTGATTAATGAAGCAAAGAAAACTCCGTTCACCCAAGAGCTAGAGCGAACTCCCTTTCCTATGAAATGCACACTTCCTACATTTCCCTCCAGGTTTGACGACACGGGCGATGTATGAGAACACATCAATATGTACAACATGTCGTTATTGCAATGGAAGAACTATTACGTGGTCATGTGTAAATTTTTCCCGGCAAGCCTGGAAGGCGAAGCAAAGAATTGGTTCTATACCTTACCCGACGAGTCCATAGGCAATTATGAAGCCTTAATAAAAACATTTCTTGAAACCTATATGCACAACAGTATCGCCCGACCAAGGATAAATAAGTTATTCACACTGACACGAAGGTTCTGGGAACCTTTAAGGTCTCTGACAGATAAATTGAGAAAATTGTGCACCGATATCGGGAAGGTACCCGTCGACCAGCAGATCTTCGGGTTCGAAAATTCTCTAGGGAAATCTGATCCCATCTGGATGGCCATGTACACTGAGAAGCCGCAGACATTAAAGGAAATGAGAAAGATGCAGGAACATTACATCGCGTTGGAGGAGATATAAGAAGGAGAACAAGACAGGGGGGTCCAAGAAGCCAGTACAGCATCCTGGGCGACTCCTCAAGGGGACTCAAAGCGATCAAAAAAGAGGTCGATGGTACCAAAGCAAGTCTCGGGCAAGAAGGAATGGGTCGAGAAAGGGAAAAGGCCTCGTCATGAGCCGAGAACTTACACAGCTCTAAACGCGCCACTAGAAGAGATCTTTAAGGAAGTAGAAAAGAGAAATGACATTAGGTACCCGAAGAATATAGGAATACAATTTGACGATACAACGAACCACCCCGAGTTTTGCCATTACTATCAGTACCGTGGACACTCGACCAATGAATGTCGGGAGGTAAAATATATCGTTCAACATCTAATTAGGGATGGCTACTTGCTAACACTTTGTTAAAAAAAACAACACCATCACCCACCACACTCGATGTCCCTGTGCACCAAGTAAGGATCGATCGTGGAACTCAGTTCACCTGCAATACCATCTCACACTCGGCAACACAAAAGTTCGACTTAGGAACCGGTATCACATCAAGAATCCACAATAGGGATCGGGTTGGGAAGGAGATCTTTAGCGTAGCAAAAACTTTACCTATGGAGCCCTGGATGATGCAACCGATCACTTTCTCCGCTAAAGACGTCCCGATGAATGGGAAAGAACATGGAGATCCCCTAGTGATCACCTTACTCATTGAAGAGTGGGGAGTCAAAAAAATACTGATGGAAAACGGAAGTTCAGTCGAGGTCCTCTTCTACGACACGTTCAAAAGAATGGAGCTATCTGATGATGTTTTAATCCCCTCAAGTTATCGAATCTACGGCTTCAATGGGACAGTGACTGTACCAAAGGGGGAAGTCACTCTCAGAGTCTCCGATGGGGAGGGATACTTGGACACACTTACCACCTTCTGCGTTGTGGACGTCGTATCACCTTATGAGGCGATCCTTGGCAGGCCCTGGATCGCAGGCATCAAAGGGGTGGCATCGGCTTACCACCAAAAGTTAAGATTCCCTTCTTACCGGGGGGTAGTTGATGTGATAGGTGACCCTCAAGCCGCACGATGATGTATGCAGTTAGACATCCAGCAAAACGAGGAAAGGCGATCAAGGCAGCGCCGAGAAAAGAACAAAGCTAAGGAGATTAAAGCGGGGGCAGAACTGGAGAGAGTAATCTCACAAGCGGTCACAACCTATGAAGCAGGAGAGAAAGAGATCTTGTAGCAATCAAAGGAGGCGACAGCGATCGCGGAGCCAAAGCCCAACTTCTCGGCCCTAGAGTCTACCCGACAGATCAACTTAGGGACCGAGGAAGAGCCAAAGCTATTCAGAATCGGAACCTTGTTATCGGACGAGCAGACATAGCAGCTAACAACTCTATTACGGGAACACATGGATGTGTTCGCCTGGGAAATGCACGACATGGAGGGAATTTACCCAGAGGTGTGCTCACATCACCTAAGGATAGATCCTAAGTTCAAGACGATCCAACAAAAGATGCGCCGAATCGCACCCGAGCTACAAGCAGTGATAGAGGCCGAATTACAGGTGGCTAGAATCATTCGAAAGGCCCAATACCCGCAATGGATATCTAACATGGTAATAGTCCCTAAAATAAATGGAGGAGCCAGGATCTGCATCGACTTTAGCGATTTGAATAAGGCTTGCCCAATGGACAACTTTCCTCTCCCCAGCATCGATCAGCTAGTGGAATCCATAGTTGGATACAAGGTGCTAACACTAATGGACGGGTACTCGGGATACAATCAGATCCCTTTGGCTCCCGAGGACCAGGAACATACATCTTTCTTCACACCTAGAGGGCTATATTGTTACACTAAGATGTCGTTCGGGTTGAGAAACTCCGATGCCACTTATCAAAGGTTGGTGGAGGACATGTTTGAGGATAAAATTCACACCATCGAAGTCTACTTGGCCGATATGCTAGTAAAGAGCAAGGAGGCATCCAACCACATCGATGACCTTCGGGAGATCTTTCAAACTATGAGAAAATATAAGATGCGAGTGAACCCGGCTAAGTGCACCTTTTGGGTCACATCGAGTAAGTTCCTGGGATACATAATCACTGATAAAGGTATAGAAGTTGATCCCGGTAAAATCAGGGTTGTCTTGGAAATGCCATCTCCGGTAACTATAAAGGATGTGCAGCGGCTAAACGGGAATTTGGCAGCGTTAGGACGATTCATTTCACGGTCTTCGGACAAATGTAAAGATTTCTTTGGGACACTAAGGAAAGGAGAAAAATTCAAGTGGAGCGAGGAGTGTGAGGAAGCATTCCAAAAGATCGAGCAACATCTCGCAGGTCTGCCTGTGTTACAAAGACCTGAGCCCGATGAAGTGCTTACCCTATATCTATGGGAGACTGGTTATTCCATAAGCGCGGTTTTAGTCAAAAACGTTGGAGGGGAAGAAAAACATGTGTGCTTCATAAGAAAGACCATGAACCCTGCATAGAGGAACTACACCAGAATTGAGCAATTGATACTAGCTTTGATATTTGCAACACAAAAATTACGCACGTATTTCCAAACTCACAAGATCCGAGTACTTACAAAATCTTCCATAGAGTCAGTACTCGACAGCGCAGCAAGGTCGGGACGTATTTCTAAATGGAGTGCTCAAATTAAACAATTCGATATCTTCTATGAGATGAGGACAGCAGTAAAGGCGCAAGCAGTGGCCGACTTTTTGGAAGATTTTCCTCTAGACGATGAAGAGGAAATTCAGGATATCCCGGGAATGGAAGAAGACCGAGAAAATCCATCCGACCTACTTGAAACATGTAGCCAAACACAGTGAGAAGTATTCGTAGACGGGTCGTCCAACAAAGAGGGGTCAGCTCTAGGGCTAGTCTTCACTACACCAAAGGGAAAGAAGATGGTTCACTCATTTAGGCTCGAGTTTAAGGCGACAAGCAATGTCACTGAATATGAGTCCGTAATACATGCATTGCGGCTAATAGTAGAAATGGGGATCCATGATGTAAGATTAACTAGCGACTCTCAGTTAGTCATTCGGCATACCAGCGGGCAGTACGCAATACATGACCCAGTATTACAGAAGTATTGGGAGCTAGCCCAATTTTACATCGGCCAGATACCAAACATCAAGTTCCGACACATCTGCAGAAAAGATAATCGACATTCGGACGCACTGGCATACATCGCCTCAATGCTAACAGACTCGAGTGTTGAAGGCATCAGGGTCATGAGTATCTTGATGCCATCTGTACCTGGGACAGTGGATACTAAAGCATATGTAGTTGTAACCACGGCCGATAAGTATGAAGCTGGCAATTGGCGCAAACCTATCCATCAATATTTGGAGACGGGAGAATTACCAAAGGGACGACCCGAGATCAACAAAATTAAGAGCAAAGCAGCAGCATACGAATTAGGAGACGGTATCCTATATAGAAAATCCTATCTGGGGCCGCTATTGAGGTGTTTAAGCAAAGAGGAAGGGCACTCGATCTTGAATGAGCTATATTATGGCGCCGCGGGAAATCACAGCTCGGACCGAAGCCTGGCGACCCGAGCCAAGACCATGGGATATTTTTGTCCCTACATGAACGAGGACGAAAAACATATGGCGTTAATTTGCGACGAGTGCCAGAAGTTTGGAAAGAAGATACACGCACCTGTAGTGACCTTAAACTCAGTAATTAGCCCGTGGACTTTCGCCAAATGGGGGATCGATATCGTGGGACCATTGCATGTCGGGTCGGGGCAGAGAGTATCTGATTGTGGCATCTGATTATTTCACCAAGTGGGTGGAAGTTGCACCACTGAGGCACATTCGGGACAAGGATGTGTTTCGTTTCATTTGGGAGCACATCATCTGTCGTTTCGGTGTACCGACAACAATCGTATCGGAAAACGGGAAACAACTACAAGGCAAGAGCATCGACCTGTTATTCAACACCTATAACATTCGAAAGAGTAAGGCAACACCCATTTACCCACAAATTAATGAGCAGGCCGAGATCACAAACAAAACAATAGCAAATAATTTGAAAAAGAAGTTGGATGGGGAGTACGGCGAATGGTGTGAGGAGCTCTATAATGTTCTATGGGCTTACAGAACTACCCGAAGGGAGGCGACCGGCTTGTCGCCATTTATGCTAACATATGGAACCGAGGCCATCCTTCCTACTGAAGCAATGATACCCACTACAAGGACTGAGGCGTGGAGGCGGAACATCTTGGCAGATCTATTTTTGGACAAACTTGATGACTTGGAAGAAACTAGAGAAATGGCTCTCCAAAAAATGGGAAACTACCAAAGGCGACTGCAACGTGAATACAATAAACGAGTCCGACCACGAGAGTTCCATCCAGGACAGTTGGTACTGAAGGAACTACCCAGTTATGAACGTGACAAGAATGGCGGAAAATTGGCGGCAAAATGGGGCGGACCATACACTATTGTGAAAAAAAGTGGGAGAAGGAGCGTACAAGATATTGAAACCGGATGGAACGCCATAACCTTGGCCATGGAACACCCAACACTTGAAGTTATATCACCCATGAGAGGTGTGCGAGGAGGTACGATATTCTGTCATCTATTTCCTTGAAAAATCCATGTGGGGTAGGAAATATGACAATTGCGTCTAATGGTCATTCGTACTCGGGGCGACGGCAGTGTGCAAGTGCCGAGGTGACTTACACTCGAATGGACATTCGTACTCGGGGCGATGGAAGTGTGCAAGTTCCGAGGTGTCTTACACTCGACGGGAAATTCGAACTCGGGGCAGTGGCAGTGTGCAAGTGTCGAGGTAGTCTAAGGGTCCTGGTGGTTGGAAACCAGTGACCGATTGTCGGGACATGAGTACCCCATAGTCGAGCATACAACATTGCTCCCATCGCAAGTGGCCGAAATCACTTACCCGAGCTAGTTAATCGATAACTCCCTGGGGATATCGAGCCAGTAAAATTTAGGAATAACCGAATACCTTACCACTAGATCAAATTGACAGTGATGAGATACCTCAATCGATACATGGCATTGGGCCCGATGACCCTCCATGTTGAGTGTGTTCGACAGAAATGGAATTTACACTAACAAATTAAACATTTTAATGCAGGAAATAACATACCTACCATAAACAAACAACAAGGTGTGATTGAAGTAACACAAGCGAAAATGTCAGGAAACGATAAAACAACCGATTGGCAACGCGGCACCCTGTAAGACAAATGTTTGAAAAAATAAAGGTGTTCAAGCGGATTACAACCCAGTACAAGAGGCACAATAGTGGCACAACACTACATAAGGTCCAACTATTCCTTAGGCGGAACTGATCCTGAACCAGCTTTCTTGGCAGCAACGTTGGCCGGTTTCTTCTCGATAACCGCCTTCACGCCTTCCTTGACTTTTGTGATGAGCTCGGTCTTGAACTTGTCTTTCTCAGTATCTAGATCAAGGGTCAGTTGGGTCGACGCAGCTTCCGCAGTTGGAACTTGCCCGAGCAACTGAGTTTCCCGAGTCTTCAGTCGAGCAACCTCCCCCTCCAAGGATTTCACCTTTCCTTGCTCAGCTGCTAGCGCAAAGAAGAAGTTAGTATCGGGACAACAACATCATAACAGTAAAAGAGACACAAGAACAATACAACATATGGAAGAACACCTTCCAACAATGGCAAAGCTACTCTAACATTCTCCTCTGACTTAAGTAAACTACATTCCAGAGCTGAGATCTTCGCAGTTAACTCATTATAACGTTGCTCATTGAACTCATTGGTGGGACAGTATTTCTTATGATCACTCACTTCAGCCTTCTGTCGATCATGTGCTATCTGCAGACCCGACAATTGATCTTGAACCCATTCCAACTCTTGGGATACTTGGTTGAATATCTGAAGCTTCTCATGTAATTCTTGGTTAGACTTCTCGGTGGCATCCTTCTCTTGCAAAATCCGCCTGCGATCGACATGCAAGTCTCTGATTTGAAGTCTCAATCGTTCACACTGAATTTCCAAGTTATCGGCTAATAATGTCTTATCGGCGGCAATACCATGGACCCGAGAAAGGCTCGCCCGAAGATTGTCTACCTCATCGGGCACATACTCAAATTTCTCATAGCAGAGTAGCTCGTCTCGAAGTTCCCCGATTTCGGCTTCCTGACGATCAATCTTATCATCCTTATTGACGATTCTTTAGTGGAGATTCGCAACATGACTTTGCTCAATATCTAACTTTCTATTTAACATGAGATACTCCGAGGCAGCGTCTGCATCTATACTAGACATATCGGCTAGGAATACAATACTAAACTCAGGATATTGGCACTACACGATCAATCATATATATCGCAGCTTAAAAGCAAGTACCTTTGGCCTCGGCTAACTGCGTCTCCAATCCTCGGGCTCGATTTTGCTCCTGCTACAGCTGAGCACGAAGACTTTCCACTTCCGCCAACTGCTTCTGCCTAATAACAGCCTCCAATAACCTTCTGTTGGTATCCTGAGGACATCACACTTCACGAAATCAACAACCATTCTCTATCTGAAATACACAGTTTAAGAAGGCAACTCACCATGAGGTTAAAAGTGTCCTTGAAACTGGCTTCATAGAGGGGCAAAACTTGGATCATATCATCGACGTTCAAGGTGATGAAATCAGGCGAAGTAAGAGCCCCCAACGAATTACACACTGGGCCCGAGATAGTGAAGAAGGTAGTCCCACCCGAGCTCGGGGAAGGAAGAACAGGGGGAAGATTCTCCAGTGCATCGTTCCCAGAGGCATCATTTTTCCCGACAACAAGTTCTTCTACCCGAAGATCCTTTCCACCGCCCTTCCCACCAGAAGACCCGTCTACTTGTTCTGCCTCCTCTCCACCGCCCGAGAGATCGACATCATCCTCAGTACCAAAAATATCTTCATCATCATCATCATCAGACATTACAAAGACAACGTCATCGGCGATGAAAACACCTTTAACAACATAGGATACATCAGGCTACTGGGGCATGATCTTCCCTGGGGTAGACTCGTCACCCTTTGAATCTTTACCTTTCCCACCAGGCTTACCACCTATAATGGTAGACGAAATATCAGAAGGTTTTGAAGGCGACATCCTCAGGAAATGGGATAATGGTAGCCGATCCTCGAGATCCTCACCCTCTTTCGACGTCGCACATACTACCTCTCATTTATCAGCTTTCGACCTCTGCACATGAGTCATCGTCAGATCCATTCAACGCAAAAAATAGGGGCAAGTACATGTACTGTGGTTAGAGCAATATATTTGTTACCTTCCCTGCCTCTTCCCCGACTCCTGTGCTAGGACCCTTGTTCCTCTTTCGAAGTTTGGGAGCCCTAGGTTGGTTACTCTGAGACTTGGGATGCAAAATACAAACAAGTCAGAACATTATCTTACCGGTTACCCGGGCCGACCAACTAAACAAATGAAAAAACTTACCCGATCAACATTAACCAACCAAAATGGATAAGGCTCGGCCGGAGGTGGAAACTTGCCATGTAAAAGAGGACCACAAATAACAAGAGGGACCCAATCCCAAGCTACATCATTGGTGTGACGGGCATGCTTATTAGTAGTTCCTCCCTCAGGATCCTCGTCCAACAACAGCTTCTTAAACCCTCGGGGAGAGTCTTATTGCGATGAGGACTGGCAGCAAAACCAGCAACATCACCATTGGTAGCGGTCCCACTTCGATAATTGGAAACGAAGCTGGCAGGAGTGTAGTCGCCCGCCTGAGAAGGATCATAGGTCGACCAAGCAGTAGGAGTGCACTCGCCTCGCCCATGCCTCTCCCACTCGGCCATGATGCGAAAAGTGTTACCATTCCATTGAGTTAGGGCACGATGAGGACGAAGCTGGGATAAGACTTCATACATGAAGGGACGGCTAGGATCATATAATGGAAAGCGTAACCCGAGATCTAACTGACCCTTGGTGATAATGGTCGCCTCAGCCGAGTGAGAAAACTTCAGGACTTACTCCTTCTTCAGGGTACCCTTTTGGCCCGAAAAGAGTCTGATATCATAACCATGAAGATCGTAATCGTCCTTTAGTTATTTGATGAACTTCTCATCAGTTTGATCTTTGGGAACTCTCTTGTCAGTCCTACACGAAAATGGGGGAGAACCATCAGAAAGGATAGAATTAAGAGCGCGATAATCATGATGCGAAGGGCTGTCAACAATAAACAAGGAATCAATAGGAACACCATCATCATCAGAAAAAGTATAACTCACACACCTCTTCTCAGTCATGGAGGGAGTCGAAAAAGCCATTGGAGAACCGGAGAAGCAACACGAACTGGTAAATGTAGAAGAAGATGACAAGCAGCAAAGCCCACAGCAGCGGCAATGGAGAATCGACAGAAGAATTGAAGGATGGTTAAGGTTCTCGAAGGAATGGAAGACAGAGGGTTATGAGAACAACAGTAGAAGGAAGAAACCAAGGAAAGAGAGTGTTATTCTCTGAAAGAAGTAAATGACAAATCAAGGGTTTATCCGTCGAATTTATAGTCCCCAAGCAGTTGCAAACGGAGAAAGAGGTAACGGGTCATAAAGGCGGAAGTAATGGGGAACAGCATGGCGCTAAACACGTCATGGCCAGGGACATGGGAGGCGAAGCGGTTTCTTCCACTCGTGTCGACTACAAGAGTGAAAGAAGGGGCATAAATGTAGGTGCGAATAATCCACAGATCCAGGTGGAGAAATCCTAGGCTACGTTGTGTCAAGAGTAGTTGGAGTATGAAGCACTGAATCATCCTATCCAAGCTTGGCGCGAGAAAAGATACATCAAAGGAGACCGTGAAGTCGATACGTGTAAAGATAAAACTCGGATGTGATGGAAGAGATGCCTATCGGGTACAAGGATAATAAATGCCCTGACATGGCAGGTGAGAGGATAAGAAGAACATGGTCAAAGTAAGACTCGGGACTAGGAATATCAAGGACGACATCGGCCATACTCATTGAGCAATCGGCATCGGTTAGAAGGACGCCAGGAGAAGATACCACCAGGCTCGGTGATAGACGCATTTATGTGTCTAATTTGTCCTCAATGTTTCGTATTGTTAGTACTCGTTTTCGTCCTTATTATGGTGTTTTGTGTGTTTGTAGGTATTTTTTGGAAATAAATATTTTTGGAAATTTCGGCTCGAAAAGTTTCCCGGGGCACCCTTGGAGGACACGTGTTATTCGGACTCTCACTGTTGGTTAAGGGGCACCTTCTTTGCTATTCGCACCCCAGCTGTTGGATAAGGGACAACCCTTTCTTTTTCGTTTAAATTTGTTTTTGCGGGAAATTTTCATTCTCAAACTGTGGATTTTTCGATCGGAATTTGGAGGGGGTTAGAGGTTAACTCAATCACTGAAACTTCATGGGTAGACGAGATATGACAATAGAAAGCTGGTATGGGTGTTCGTTTGAATCAGAATTGGCTCAATCGTGTCATGGAGTGAAGCAGAGCAACACGTATCCGAGAGAAGTATTTCACGGATTTTCCCAAGCTTTATTGTTTTTTGCGTGTGCTTAGAAGGATCCAGCCACCAGTTAAGCCATGTCATAGATAAACAAGGAGAGTTTTGCAGCTGTATACGCGTGAAGAATTAAATCAGGGAAGAAATATTCCCGAATCTTGCATGGATATATTCTGATTAACTGCCGGATATATTGGAGTTATGAGGAGTAATCTGGGGTCCTGTCGAATATATATAGAGTCCTGGGGAACCACAAAGAGGTTATGGAGAGAGTTAGGGGAAGAAAATAGAGGAGTTTGATCAAGTTGCAGAGTTGTTTCTGCTGCTGCAGAAACCCTAGAAGACGAAGAACATAAGACCCACGCAGAGCAGACGTTTATGTTACAGTGAATGCGACACAAGCAAGGAAGACTTATTTTCTACAGAGTTTGCGACACAGAAACGTGGGTCTTAGAGCAACAGTATCAGTGACACATACTGTGGGTCGTTCTGGTTTGTAACAAATATAATTGTTACAAACCCGGTTTTAATTGTTGTTCCTCCCTTTTCATCCTTGTAAGCACCTTTTTGAGGAATGAAAAATTCCTTTGAGTGTGTTTTCACCATGAGAAGCTAAACCCCACCACCGGGACAATGGAGGAAGCAACTTTTCATGATTGTGGTAAATGAATTAATTCTTTTATTGACTTTTTGCATAGATTTAATTGCTTTATGATTTCTATTAATTACTTGTTATTTTGTTAGATGCCGCATGCTTAGTTTTAATTACTTCAGATGCGTCATGCTTTTAACTTATAAATAATATTTTACGAAATCTATTTTTGGCAAAGAACTAGAGTCACAACTTCTTTTGTTTGAGCTATATTGTCTAGAAGTAATGACTGAACCACACCAATATGAAAAGTAGTGAAATCCCGAGTCCCGGTTTCTCTTCATCCTTTGACAAATTTTGTACATATATTTTTCCTTATTTTCTTTATTAAGCCTTAAAATAAATTCTCAACAAATCTGAGTGAACGAATCATCTTACTACAACTCAATTGAAAAATACCATCAATTTTTGGCGCCGCCGACGCGGATTTGTTTATAAATTTGTTTTTAGTTTTTTTTATTTGTTCCTTTTTACGCCTTTTGGTATTTCTTGTTTGTTTTCAGATTTGGAACTGAGCTAAAGAAAAGGGGAGAAAGTGCTGAAAACAAAAGTGAAGCCAAAGAAGAAAAGAAAGGAGGAATCCAAAAGGAGTGAAGAAGAAAATTTTTTGTATATAGATATTCTATTTTATTTTATTTTTTTTTTAGAAACTGTAATTAAGTTTTTTATTTTTGTAGTCTTTTATTTTTTGGACATTTTTTTTCGGACATTGAACTTTGGGACTTTATTTTTTTAAACCATACAGAAGGGTAGTTTTAAATATAAACTGTGTGCAGAGAAGGACGACGATTACGATATTGTCTGGGCCCCTCGGGTTCGTACACGACATTGGAGTTGTGGCCCGAGTCGACTTCAACGGTTCATCCCCCGTATGGAACGGGAGGTAAGAATTCTAAACACCCGTGAATCCCCTGTCAGCGGGTTTACTGGATGATTTTGTATGCTTATATGTTGAGGACCTGAAATCGGATTTAATTTTCTAGTAAAAGGCAAGGCCTGGCCAAATCAAGATAAGGACTCGGATTTCATCACTGTTTCCTTCTTGCCCGCCTTAGGAACACGTAACCTACGCGAACCTAAGGCTTAAAATTTGGACTAGAACGAGACCGATAGGGTAACGAGCTTAATAGGAAAGTCAGTCGAAAAATATTGGTTAATCTTTTAAGCATACTTCGAAGTTCATGATGGTTTCTGTGAGTTGAATGCGTGACTGCGCCGCCTTGTAATGCGGTGAGGCCTTGGGTATCAAAGCTCTACGCAGCTTCCCTCGCCTCTATTCAACTTACTTTGACTCGGATTGATTCCAGATGGGTTTGCTCAAATTGTAACGAATTCCCTTTCGAAGGATTAGAAGTTGGTCTAGAAACAATCAAAGTGGAGCCATCATGCTTTTTGTTTGCTAGATAAAATAGTCTTATTGTGGTCGAGTCAGCCTTTTTTGTGTTTGTTTAGAATTCCCTTGCAGTGAGGATGTCGAACTGGTATTATAATAGCCAATACAATGAGTATCTGACTGAGCAGCTTGGGCATTATCCTTTTTATGACCATAGTGTGAATAGTGATTGGGAACGCGAAACTTTTAAAGGTTATGGTACCATTGTGAGCCCAATTACTATCCACATACCCACAGGTCATACGAGCAAAACAATCCTTCTATTTTTCTAGAAGAGTCTCTCAGGAGTTTCAATGAGTCAACACAGAAGTTATTTATGAAAGAGACTTATAATATTCTTCTCCAAGAAGATTCCGTAGAGCGGTCAACTAAGATATCTCTAGAAGACACCCTCAAGCAATTTACTGAGAATACAAATAGGATTGTGGAAAAACTTGCTCAGGATAGTCTTAATTTCTAGTGTAGTTTTCCCAATACCACCCTCGAAAATAAGGATAGTTTTTATTCACATAATCAAGATGACGAGGTTAGAATTGGTAACACTATTTTTTTTGATAAGGTTCGATCATTTTCATGTTATTATAGTTATGATTATGATGAGGATAGTATTGATGAAGAACATGAAATATGTAGGCATAGTGATCAGGAATTTGTTACTCCGATTGAGCTTTATAATGATAGTGTTGTTTCTAGTACAAATCCAAATAATTTTAATAATTATTCACCTATACAAAAGGATGAGAATTTGACTAGAGATACCACCGTTTTAGACGATGTAGTTCATGATCCTTTAGCCTGCAGTATGTTGGATAATCCATTATTTGATGTGCCTATCAGAGAATCGAAGGAAGTAACCATGAATAACACCTTAGTTAATGAGCCTTTATATGAAACTTTCTCTGATAATCCTTTATATGATTGTGATGATGGTTTAGAGGAAAGAGTTTACGCTGAGAATATTGTTTTAGAGTCTAGCGATTTAGAAACACTAATCTTAAAAGACCATAAACTCATAGAGATGAGTGAGGATGAACCAGACTTAGAAGAATCAATTGACCATTTTTGGGAATCTGATGACCTAGAAATTAGGGAAGTTGTGACTAGTCCTTCTAGAGACACAAAAAACTCTAAGTTTGGGCTGATTATCATTCTCCGTGTGCTTTAACTCTTAGGAAGTTCCCTCCTGTAGGAATTGACATCTGTGCCTCAACCATCTTACAAGATTATCTTCATACACATTTTCCCGAACCTAATGATGTCCATAGAGAAGCTCAGTTGTTAGAAACCCATCCTCTGGTTGATGTGGTTAACCCAGGCTATGATACCAAGATTGACTTTGTTTTCCCACCAAAAACTTTTCAACCAATTGTGGGAACATATGATTTTCAGATGTGTCGGTTATTAAGTTTTGAGACTAAACCTAATTACTTTAGGATATTAGGGTCGACACATTTTCTTAAGGAAGACTACCTCTTTAATTGTGGTCAGCTGTGTGAGTCAAATCTAATTGACTTAGAGGATCCCCAATTATTCAGGTTGTTGTTATGTGCTTCTAAGTTCGTACTTGAGTTTTTCCAGACTCTAATGCCTGAACTGGATCTTAGATTTGAGGAAATCCAACCGATGAAATCTTTTTATTTAGACCCTTTTATAGAGCCTGAACCTGAACCACAACTAGATGTAGTCGTCTTACGCGAGGGTATGTTCGGTATCTTCTTGGTATGTTGCACTTTCCTCTTCTTGTGGGTAATACTTTTTGATCCAGATGACCACAATTATTCCGGATACTGCTATATGATTCTACGAGGTGACTAATTCTTCCAATGTCTGGCTGAAGACTTTAAACTTAGCACTTCTTGGGAGGTAACCCATGCTCATGCAACACGGTAATATCTTTCCTTAACTCTTTTGCTTCAAGTGGTAACAGTTTCTCCTTGTTCATGCTTTTAATTTTATCTTTAGAACATTGAGGACAATGTTAGATTTAAGTTTAGGGGTATGGGAGAAACTTTTTAGTTGCAGTATAAATAAACTCCAGAGCCTAGAAATTTATGATTATTAAGGATGGCACTAACCAGTCTAAGTGGATGGAAGCATTTTGGTTGTAGGAGTTGAGGAACCAATCTGATTAGATGGAAACATCTAAAGAGTCTATTCATAAAAGCACAAAGCTCAGGTGTTAGAATTAAAAAAAAAACATGGTAGTTTCGCCATATCTCGTTGAATCCTAATCCTTCTATTTTTATTTTTTAAGTGATTTGGTGGGGCACACGATTCAAGTTGTTACCTTTGCTAGGGTGAAATAGGGTGATTGAGATAAAAAAAAAATTAAGACCAGACCATCAGACCAACTGTAATAAATTCAATAAAGTCTACCAATGGTGCCCTTGTATATACCAGTTGTGTTGACCTAGAGTTAGGTTTATCTACCACTGGTCCCCTTGTATATGCCAGTTGTGTTGATATTAGTCAGACCGGTATCTCAGTCCATTGGGATAGGTTCATTCTGGAAGAGGCCTTCAGACAGATATGGGAAACACCGTTCACTTTAAACCATCTTTTTCTTTATCCATCCTCTTAATCTTTCCATGTGATTGGTTGACTCCGGTTATGATGTCCAGAAACTATCTGAGTAGAGCTCTGTCACTTTATATGAATTTTAGTATGCTTGAGTGCAAAATCGTGTACATCAATTGGAATTTCGCATCAGGGTACTTCCTCCTGTAGTCAGTGATTGTATGCCAACCAAGGAGATTCTTTAGTGCCTTCCAAGGTTCTGCGTAGATAGTTAGGGTCTGGAGTAATGGTTTTGTGGGTACACCTCTGGTAAACCCTCCCGAGATTAAATCGGTTTTATTTTTTATTAGTTTTGCTCGAGGACTAGCAAATAATAAGTTTGGGGGTATTTGATAGACGCATTTATGTGTCTAATTTGTCCTCAATGTTTCGTATTGTTAGTACTCGTTTTCGTCCTTATTATGGTGTTTTGTGTGTTTGTAGGTATTTTTTGGAAATAAATATTTTTGGAAATTTCGGCTCGAAAAGTTGCCCGAGGCACCCTTGGAGGACACGTGTTATTCGGAATCTCACCATTGGTTAAGGGGCACCTTCTTTGCTATTCGCACCCCAGCTATTGGATAAGGGACAACCCTTTTTTCTTTGTTTAAATTTGTTTTGGCGGGAAATTTTCATTCTCTGTGGATTTTTCGATCGGAATTTGGAGAGGTTAGAGGTTAACTCAATCGATGAAACTTCATGAGTAGACGTGATATGACAATAGAAAGCTGGTATGGGTGTTCGTTTGAATCAGAATTGGCTCAATCGTGTCATGGAGTGAAGCAGAGCAACACGTATCCGAGAGAAGTATTTCACGGATTTTCCCAAGCTTTGTTGTTCTTTGTGTGTGCTTAGAAGGATCCAGCCACCAGTTAAGCCATGTCATAGATAAACAAGGAGAGTTTTGCAGCTGTATACGCGTGAAGAATTAAATCAGGGAAGAAATATTCCCAAATATTGCATGGATATATTCTTGATTAATTGTCGGATATATTGGAGTTATGATGAGTAATCCGGGGTCATGTCGAGTATATATAGAGTCCTGGGGAACCACAGAGAGGTTATGGAGAGTTAGGGGAAGAAAATAGAGGAGTTTGATCGAGTTGCAGAGTTGTTTCTGCTGCTGCAGAAACCCTAGAAGACGAAGAACATAAGACCCACGCAGAGCAGTGGTTTATGTTACAGTGAATGCGACACAAGCAAGGCAGACTTATTTGCTACAGAGTTTGCGACACAGAAACGTGGGTCTTAGAGCAACAGTATCAGTGACACATACTGTGGGTCGTTCTGGTTTGTAACAAATATAATTGTTACAAACCCGGTTTTAATTGTTGTTCCTCCCTTTTCATCCTTGTAAGCACCTTTTTGAGCAATGAAAAATCCCTTTGAGTGTGTTTTCACCATGAGAAGCTAAACCCCACCACCGGGACAACGGAGGAAGCAACTTTTCATGATTGTGGTAAATAAATTAATTCTTTTATTGACTTTTTGTATAGATTTAATTGCTTTATGATTTCTATTAATTACTTGTTATTTTGTTAGATGCCGCATGCTTAGTTTTAATTACTTCAGATGCGTCATGCTTTTAACTTACAAATAATATTTTACGAAATCTATTTTTGGCAAAGAACTAGAGTCACAACTTCTTTTGTTTGAGCTATATTTTCTAGAAGTAATGACTGAACCACAACAATATGAAAAGTAGTGAAATCCCGAGTCCCGGTTTCTCTTCATCCTGTGAAAAATTTTGTATATATATTTTTCCTTATTTTCTTTATTAAGTCTTAAAACAAATTCTCAACAAATATGAGTGAACGAATCATCTTACTACAACTCAATTTAAAAATACCATCACTCGGCCCAATATCTCGAGGAAGGTATCACCTATCGCCCGAGAAGGATATCAAGGAAGATGTACCATGACTCACACTGTAACTTGGATGTATCATCAAGTGTAACTATAAATAGAGAGACTTATAAAGAGCTAAGCAAGCAATTCAGTGAGAGAGGAGAGAATACTAAGTACTTTGTTAGAGCGAATAGAGAGCAAACTAGTAGAATACACCCTTTGTAACCTCGAATCAAGTACCGAACCACGTATATCTTATGTTTTTGTTCTTCTCTTGTTTGTTTTAATTCATTAAGTATGTTTGATATCCTTTGGATGTAGAAGTAGGATTTTCCACATCTACAGTAACTATCATATTTTATTGGTTATCCCAAAGACCGAATAAAACAGGACACTTCGAAAGATGCCACACTGAATCCATTTTGTTTTTTACTGGAACATGCCCGCTAGCTGGAGATGTAAACAGGAGACTTTGGGAGTCTTCTGCTAATAAAAGTGGGAGGTTTTATGGAGGTCGAGAATTATTTTTTTGTCCCTTTTTTTTAACTGTGAACACGTAAATCACGAAGGCATCTATATGTTCACAAACAATGTTCGCACTCTATGTGCCCACTCGAACTGATGAAATGACTACTGATTCCTTGGCTCAAAACCTTCGGGTTTATCATAGCCTCATCTAATATCATCACTAGAGGCGTTCACATAGAGGAAGATAAAGAAAACGTAGTACAAAAGTAAAATCCGTGGAGTATCAAATGAATGTATAGTACTGAAATGTAAATAAGACTCGGATTTACATGGTTCAGCACTAAGGCCTACATCCACGGGGGTTGTCGTTTTCACTATGCATTGATGATTACAGAGGTAGTCGAATGACTTTGGAGTATACATTGGTTTGTGAATTGTAAAAGATAAACTTACACTTACAATTCTTCTCTCTCTTTTCTCCACTCTTTTTTCCGGTCCCCCTTACTCTTGGTGGAGAAGGGGTATTTATAGGGTTAGATTGTGGGACCCGTTTCTGAGGGCCGTTGGAACCTTATTTTCTTGTGTTTTGTGTCCATCACGCGGAGGTCTTCGTTCATTACTTAATCACGCAGAGTAATCCTCGTTCGTTCCACGGGTTGATCGACACGTATATTTCTCAGAGTGTGCGGGTAGTTGAGACGCATGCTCGTGTCAGACAAGTGTCTTCTTCCCCTGTCACGTCCATGTCAGTCGGCCTTTTCTTCACCGTTGATCTTGGCTTCTTTTGGGGATGAGATAAAGTAACTCTTCGGGAGTTATTTGGTGCTCCGCAGTACGTCGTGTTTTTGATACATCTCTTATCTTCTGCCCTTGGATTTGTTCGAGCAAAGATCCGACGTCCATGGGATGGGCTTCTTGGCTGTGGGCGTGTGTCATCATGTTTTGATGGCTTGGTTCGCATGCTCTCCACGTGTCTTCCTACATACACGTGTTTGATGGTGAAATATGTACACACAATTTGCCCCTTTTCTTTGGGCTTGAGTGTTTAGTGGAAGCATTGAAGAAAACAGACGTTACATATTTCTTCCTCTCTCCTAATAACTTCTCCTAGATACTTGGGCACGTTTCTCACTCGTGCATTAACTGCTCATTTAATGGGCACGTTTTCCATTCCTCCATTAACTTCCTTCTCTTTCTTTCGAGTATATTAAGGAGGGGAGAAAAATTAATTTCATTCTCCTTGAAAATTAATTTCATTCTCCCTGTCAGTCTTCATTCTTTGTTCTTCAACCATTAAATTCTCTCGTCCCTAGCATTAATCACGCTCGTTTCTTCTTTGTTTCTGGTTTGTTGTCTTCTTTTGGGATTTTATTTGTGGTGGTAAGATTTCTTTTCTTCATCTCTGTTGTTTTAAGTTGTGTTGATTGTGCTGAAACTAAATTTTCTGTTGCTGTCGTACCTAGTTTGTGATGAAGAACACCTTTTGATGTATGTATGCTAGTTTTCCCTTGTTCTTATTCTCAAGTCAAGGAGACCATTGTTGCACTTGTATTGATTGAACTTTTAAGCTTAGGGTTTTAGGGTTTTAGGGTGTACATGTATGTATGCTAGTTTTGGGGTCTCTGGGGTTTGTTGAAATGAACTGGTAATTTTGTTGTTTTTTGATCTTTGTTGATGCCCTCGTGTTTGCTTCTAACTTGTTTTCGTTTTTCCTCTTCACATCCATGTCTGACCGTCCGCGGCTTCCATATAAAGCTCCGGCTTCTAGTCTACCGAGATCCCCTCCACGTAGAGAGTCTGATAGATATCCACCTGAGGGGAGATTTCTCTAAATTTTCTCAAATGGATCCCCGCGGTAATAAAGTTTCATCTTCTTCTGGGACGAGGGCCTCTCCTCCTAGGAAAGGGGATCCATCGAAGAGTCTTTCCGGGTCTCGAAACGCTGCCGGTCGTGCTGCTTCTTGCCCTCGTGATGACTCGGGGTGTACGCAGACACGTCCTCGCGGTGGCACCTTCGATATTCCCCCTCTTCGTTCCATAGTGCCCGTGCAGCACCCTCTGCCGCCGCCTCCCGTACTTTCTTTCAAAGGGAAGAACTCCAAAGGTGGTGCGCCGAGAGCTGAATCGTCTAAGAATCCTCCTTTGAAAAGAAGAGCTTCCGAAGCTTTTTTTGGTTCGTCTGATCCCGCGGAAAAGTATGAGGTTGCCCCGGTGATACGCAGCGTTTCGGTCAGCAAGAAGAAAGTTACGTTCAAGCACATTGACCTTGAAGTTTTCAAGGAAAAGCATGAGCTTCAAGCCTTCGAGGTTCGTTTCTATGCCCCTGAGGATGATATTACTTACGATCTCATCTCGAAGTATCAGTTTGATGAGTTTCACCTGCTGACTACGGTTGGAGCCTTCGAGGCGGGTCTTATGCTGCCGTTGTACAAGTATGGTGATTCCTTTTATTAAGATGTGCTGGCTGGTCGTGAAGGCTCTTCCACCAATACTCACAGTCGTTCCCTGTCGCAAATATCGGAGAATTATCTCCGTGCACTGAGGGAATGTTATCTGCGGAGTAAGGGGGAGACGACAATGACATGTTACGTTCCAAATCCCACTGAGAGGGAGTGGTATACTCCTGAAAATTTCAAAAACTCCTTTGGGGATTATGTCAATAGTAGGAACCGTAAACCGTGGAGTGTTAGCCTTCGAAACCTTGCTGCTCCTCGGGGCGAAATTCGTCTGTTAAGTGAGGTGAGCGATGCCAAACTGAAATACGTTCCGGGCACCGAGGGGACGAGTCAGCGGAAACTTTTTCCCGCACGCGAAAGGATCAAACGTGACCATGATTACGAGTGGCACGCCACTGTTATTGAAATTGTTGGTCCTTGGGAGTATGGTTGGATTCCCTGTCCGCGCGGTTGGCGTCCTTCTGAGAGTAGCAGGCCTCGTGAATCTCCTCCTGCTCGTTATGGAGATTTCTGTCCCTGGCGTTTAAACTTCGAAGGCATGAACTTTCCTTATGCTCTCGACGTCGTTGAAGGAGATGAGGAGGAAGGTTCTGGTGTTATACTTCCACCGAAGAGTGTCACTACTGCCAAGGTGTCGAGAAAGAAGAAGATTGGGCCCAAGCAGTCTTCTACCATTGTGACGGGTGAGGCTGAGGTTCATGAAGAAGTTACCAGTCCAGTGAACGAAGAGTTTGCCGAGGATGAGAAAATCTCTGATGGGGAAGAGCGCACTGATACTTCCCCTCCTAATGTCGAGGAAGAGATTGGTGCGGGTTGTGATGGTGTTGAAGTGAGAAATAATACCGCGGTGGCTGACGGCAGTGTTATTGCGGACATGTCTGCTCCTGCTGGTGAGGTTGCGGAAACTCTCCCCACCATTTCTCAAGAGTTCTCCTTTAACAGGATTTATTCCGCGGGGGAACTCTTTGACGATGCCCTCGATTTTCCCGAAGGCTTTTCTTTTCTCTCCCCCAATGATGATTGGGATGTGCTCCGGGGTTCTGGTAAGGGAGACGCTGCTGTTCAGGATGAGGGCGCGGATGATCGCAATGCGCATGTTGATGCCGAAACTTGTGCCGATGGGGCAATATCAGCAAAGGGGAAGTCTGTGGTTGACTCGCCTTCCGAGGATTTACCTCATTCGCTGACGTTTGAGGGTGAGGATGCCATAATGGATTGTCTCAAGAAAAAGGGTCTGTTGTTTGTCCCCCATCCTGCCCCGGTGGTTGCTGGTGAGAAGGATTCCGATGCTTATACCCGTCGAATGATGGAACTATCTTCCGAGGCGCGTGTATCTGAGATGTGGGGGAAAAGCTTGAGTGTTCCCGAAGCTACCATCGTATCGGAGCCTCCCACTTCTGTTGCTGACATGATGGCCATAGCCGATGGGTATCAATACGGTTTTCCCCAGCAGCGTGTCTTGGAGGTAAGTCTTCGTACATATCTCTTCGTGACGTATCTCTTCGGTGTAATAATGTTTTCTATTTGATGTGTATATGATGAGGAATGAGCATTGTAACCATGTGTTGTATCAATTCTTTAAAGCGAAATCTTTGAAGCTGGAGGCCAAGCTTCGTCACAGAGAAAAGGCCTTATCTGCGGCTGAGGTGGAGATAGAAGAACTGAAGAATAGCCTTAAAGAGAAAGAAAGGTTGGGTGAAGCGGAGACTGGTATTCGTTCAGAGCTTGCCGCCGTACGCTCTGAGTTAGAGCAAACCGGCGGCCAAGTTTCAGCTTTCACAGGTTTGGTTCTTCTCCATTTTTTCTCTCGTAATTCCTCTCTACTACTTTGTTGTTCTGTCTGAGTCTCCCCAGCCTATCTTCAGTGGGTGGCGTCCCTGAGATGATATGGCTTCGAAACGAAAGGTCACGGAAAAAATCTCGTATCAAAGAGCTGGTCGAGAAAATTAAGAGCGAAGCCAAAAAGTGGGACGCTCGAGCTGAGGGATGGCGCGCAAGGCATGTTCAAATGGTTGATATGCAGAATCTGTATAACCATGACCGTACTTTGTTCAATGGTACTCTGATGTGGACACGTGAGAATCTGCGGGAATCCCGTGAGCGCACTTCATTGTTGGAGTCTAGAATACATCTTCTGGAAGAGGAATTACGAAAGGCTCGCTCCCTTCCTTTTCCGGGAGTTAAGGAGAGTATGCTGTGTCTTACCAGAGAAAGGGACGATGCCAGAGCCGAAGTTGGGGCTCTAAGCAAAGCCCTTGCTGCATCTCGCGCTGAAATAGCCCGCCAGGCTGAGTCTGAGAGAAATCTCGAAGTATGTATGTACAGACTTAGCAAAGGGGTATCAGAGATAAACAACGAAGTCAACCACCTTCGTCACATGGATTCAATGAAGCAGGTAGAATTAGATGCCAGTCAATTTACTCTCACCAACCTTCAACTAGATTATAAGAAATTATCCGAGGAATATGACTATCTTGATGAAGCGCGAGATGCGGTTGTTAATGAGTATGAAGAGGCTTCGGCTTGTGTCGAAGGTATAACCCTATTTCGTCGAGTGTGATTGTGTCTTTTCTGTGCTAACTCCCTTGTGTTGTCTTTTTCAGAGCTCGAGGGACAACTCCGCGTTGCAAATGAAAAATTTGAAAAGGCTCAATCTTCCTTAGCGCAGCAGGAAGAACAGACTAATCATTTTAAGAGTTTGGCGGCATCCCGCGAGGAGGCCGTTGGTGCTGCTTCTAAAGAAGTGAATCGTCTAACTTCGTTGTTATCTCAAGCCCACCAGCAGACGGCAGTTATTATGCATAAGGCTCAGTGTCAATTGGCTGAGGAGACAAAGAAGATGCTGGAGAAGATTGAGCTTGGCCTTAAGACCGAGCATGGCCTCGTGAAGAGCTATCCGCGTCGTCCTGTCCCTTCCTCCTTGCCTGTATCCTCGGGACCCTCATCCGGTGGGAGCGTCCCTTCAACTCTTCGGAACAACCCTGCCGATGGGGAGGCATCATCTAAGTAGAGACCGCGGCATCATTAGCCTTCCGTTAGATTTTGCTAGTATTTTGTAAAAAGGATATTTTTGATGTGTATTCCTTGTATTGGCCTTGCCGCTTTTTGTAATCAACCTTTATGAAATGGATCATTTTTTTGATATACCTGCAATATCAGTTTGTTGTTTATTTTAAGCATTGTGAGGAAGGACACTAAAAACAAAAGAAGAGTTTTTTAAGTGTTTGGGTGCGATACCGAAGGGAGGTACCTTCGTGATCGTCTTGAGACCTGTCACCCCGCTGGCGAACCCTTGGCCAGAGGATTCCCAGACGGTGGGGGTCGAGGCAACGTTCTAGGATATGGGGTAAAAATATTTACATACACCCATTCCGTCGACCCGTTGCCTTAAGATTGGTTGGGAATCTCTTTCTGCTGGGTGCCTTATCCCAGGTCTTACACTTATGGACACTGATGGGAGAGCCCTGAGAGATTGTAGGTTGACTACTTTCCCCAATATTGTTGATTAGTTTTGTTTACTCGAATTTCAGAAGGCTTGTTTGATTGATAGGTTGAGGCTTGCTACTCCTCGTCCAGAGATAGAAACATGTAGAGCGGTTGCGCTGCCTTCTTCTTCTGGGATTCTTCACGCAGATGCAAAGCTGCGTTGCACCTATGGGTAGTATGGTTTGAGACACTTAGCATTCCAAGGATGTTGGAGAACTTCGCCTTTCATATTGCGAAGATGGTAGGAACCGTTCCCCGCAAAGTCGTGTATTATAAAAGGTCCTCCCCACGTAGGTGCTAGCTTTCCCCATTTCTTTTCTCGTTGATACTGCGGGATTGTTCTAAGCACATACTGCCCCTCTACAAAATTTCGAAGTTTTACCTTTTTGTTGTACTCCCTTGCTAGTCTTCGTTGATAATTTTCCATCTTCTGCAATGTTGCTTCCCTTCTCCCTTCCAGGTCGTCCAATCTCTCCAACATCATGTCTGTTGTGAGATTTTTCTCCCATGCTTCAGTCTTTGTGGTTGGCATGAGGATCTCTGTTGGGATGACCGATTCAGCTCCATAAGTGAGGAGAAACGGGGATTCCCCAGTGGAAGATATTCGTGTTGTCCTGTATGCCCATAACACATTGTGCAACTGTTCACACCATCGCCCCTTATGTTCGTCTAATTGCTTTTTGAGGATAAGGGGGAGGGTCTTGTTAGTGGCTTCCGCTTGTCCGTTGTTTTGAGGGTATATGGGGGTGGATTTGTTCTTCCTTATTTTGAAAGTATCGAAGAGCATGTCTATATTTTTCCCTTGTAGCTGCTTACCATTATCGGACACGATTTCTGCTGGTATGCCGAACCTGCAAATGATGTTTTTGGAATATGAAAGTAAACACATCCACGTCTCTGATCCTGGCTAAGGCTTTAGCTTCCACCCATTTACTGAAATAGTCCGTGGATATTATCAAAAATCGTCTTTTCCATGATCCCTCGATGAAAGGCCCGACGATATCTATGCCCCATTTGACAAATGGCCACGGGCTACCTACAGAATTTAACGTTGTTGCTGGCGCGTGTATCTTTTTGGCGAAACGCTGACATTCTTCACATCGTCGGGATATTCTTGCAGCATCCTGTATCATTGTGGGCCAGTAATATCCTTGCATTTTTGCTTTGTCGGCCAGTGATCTCATGCCTCTATGATTCCCTGCGTCGCCATAATGGATGTCGTTTAGAATTCGATGCCCCTCTTTTCTGGACAAGCAGCGTAGTAACGGTCCGAGGAAGGATTTCTTGTACAGGATTTCATCCCGAAGGTCATATCTTCCTGCTTTGGAGAGTATTTTCCTGGCTTGTTTATGATCCGCGGGTAAAGTTCCTTCTTGGAGAAACGCATGGATCACCTTTCTCCAATCATCTTCGTTGCTGAAATCTTCGTCTTGGTTTGCTCTTGACAGGATGTTTTCTTCGTCAAAATCGTTATGGATGTCTTCTCCTACCTGGTCTTCGATATTTTCTTCCACTGTATCTTGATTGGTAGCGAAGGAGAATTGTGATGAAATCGAAAGCTCGTATACCCTTGTTATCTTAATAGCTTCGACGCTTTTGTCCTTCAGCATGGATGATATATATGCTAGGGCATCCGCGTGCCTGATATCCCTTCTGCATAAGTGCCGGAACTTGATGTTTGGAATTTGTGATGCCAATGTTTGGACCAAGGCCATGTAAGCTGAGAGGGTGTCGTCGTACACATTGTACTCGATCCCTATTTGTCGTATGACAAGCTGTGAATCACTTGTCAGTCTTACATCGGTTACCCCCATTTCTATTATTAAACGGAGGGCATGTATGACTACCTCATATTCGACGATGTTATTAGTATGCTCTTTGAATTCTAACCTGAGTGTCTGTACGATCCTTTCTCCGGTTGGGTTGGTGATGACGATGCCTATTCCTGCTCCTTCCTTATTTTTGGACCCATCGACGAAGACTTCCCATTGTCTTTGACTCGCGGGTTCGAGGATATCCATTGAATCCTTGCTTTCTTCCTCGACTTCTGGTATTCCCTCAATCTCCTCGTCGTTGTCCAGGGGGAGGTCTGCTAAGAAATCTGCCAAAACTTGGGATTTTCGGGAATGTTGAATTTCATGGATGATGTTGAATTGATCCAGGTGGGTGTTCCACTTGGCTATTCTGCCCACTTTTCTTGCGCTTTTAAGGACTTCTTCCAGTGGTGCTTTGCATGGGACCCGGATGAAGTGAGTTAGGAAGTAGGTTCTCAGCTTTTGAGTAGCCCATACCAATGCTAGGATAAGTTTTTCGATCTTCGTGTAGTTCCTTTCCGCAGAATTGAGGGTTTTACTGACATAATAGATAGGTTGTTCTATCTTCGTATTGGTTTTGAACAACACTGCGCTAACTGCGTCTTCTGTTGCTGCTATGTACAATGCCAAAACCTCATCAGGATCCGGCTTCTGCAGGATCGGAATTGAAGCTAGGTGTTCTTTGATTTTTTGGAAGGCTTCTTCGCATTCTGCGGTCCATTCAAACTTGCTCCCTTTTTTTGAGAATATTGAAGAAATGTTTGCACTTGTCCGAGGATCGGGCAATAAATCTTCCCAAGGCTGCTATGGACCCATTGAGCTTCTGCACTTCTTTTAAATTCTTCGGGGATGGCATTTCTACTATGGCCTGAATCTTCACTGGGTCTACCTCAATGCCCCTTTTTGTTACCAGATATCCGAGGAATTTCCCCGAGGTGACACCGAAAGTGCATTTCTATGGATTTACTTTCATGTGATGTTTCCTCATTGCTTCGAAGATATCTCTCAGATCCTGGTGGTGATCTTTGCGCAACTTACTTTTGACGAGCATATCATCGACGTAGACTTCTAAGGTACTACCAATCCATGGCCTGAAGATAGTATCGACCATTCTTTGGTATGTTGCCCCTGCGTTTCGAAGTCCGAAGGGCATTCTAGTGTAGCAATAAAGGCCATGTGGGGTGTAGAACGCTGTGTATGGATGATCTTCTTCTGCCGGGGCTACTTGGTTGTAGCCAGAATGTCCATCCATGAATGACAGTTCTTCATATCCTTCTACTGCTTCCACCAGCTGATCTATGCTTGGCAAGGGATAGTTGTCCTTTGGACATGCCTTGTTGAGGTTAGTAAAATCGATGCATATCCTAACCCCTCCATTTTTCTTAGGAACGACGACCATGTTGGAGATCCATGTAGGGTACTTGACTTCCTTGATGAAACCCGCGTCTAGTAGTTTCCGAAGTTCTTTTTCCACTGCCTTATGGTACTCTGGTGCAACTTTTCTAATTTTCTGCCGGAACGGGGGTGTGCCTGGTTTGATGCGCAGCTCGTGTTGGATTACTTTTGGGTCAATCCCCGGCATATCTCCTAGTTTCCGGGCGAATATATCCGCGTATTCCTTAAGTAATTTGGTTAGAGAATCTTCCCTTCTTTCGTCCATTATGGTCCCTACTTTGATCATTTTCGGGTTTTCTTCCGTTCCTATGTTGATTTATTTTACGGTCTCTACTGGCGTGAACACCGGCTTCGGGTCCCCGAGGACTGGGACGTTCTTTGATTGCTATTTGGTATGTTTATGTCCTTCGTTGGCTGCTGAAGGACCTGTCTCTGTGTTTAGGACATTATCATCTTTTGTCAAACCCCTTCATGTAGTTTCCTTGAGGAACAGGTCTATGGCCTTCTCTTTCGCGGCTTCTTTATTTTTAATTCTTCGGTTTTTTCGCTGCTCTTCTTGTTCGTTGTTGATACGATCCTGAGTGGCTTGGCACTCTCTTGCAGAGACCCGATCTCCCTTGATTTCCATCACTCCCTCAGGTGTAGGGAATCTGAGATATTGGTAGTAAGTTTCCGCCACTCCTTTGAGTTTATGTAACCATTTTCGTTCAATAATGGAGTTGTAGGGGGATGGGGCGTCAACCACGCTGAATCGTGTTTCTACTTTCATGGGTCCGGCATTAACCTGCAACACGATGTCTCCCAATGGCTTCGTGGGTGCTCCGTTGAATCCGTAGATGGTGTAATAAGAGGTCATTAGCTGTTCTTCATGGAGATTCATTCGTTTGAATGCGTCGTATAATAGAACGTTCACTGAGCTTCCCCCATCTATGAGGATCTTTTTAAGGTTATATCCAGCCACTGGTAGTGTGAGGACCAGGGGGTCGTTATGGTCTTCCATATCTTCTTCGATATCTTCAGCATCGAAGATAATAGGTGAGTTCATCCACTCTTCGTGCTTGTCCACCTCTACCCCCATCGATCTTATACAATTCGCAGCGGTTCTCGAACTGCTTCCGTAACCTCTTTCCTATCTGTGCTGTGAGTGAGAGCCCTGCGGCTTCAGAACACGAGATGGTGTTGATTGTGCGGTTTCCCTCTGGAAGTTGGACTGGCTTGGTTCGTTTGGATCTATCCTCGGCAATATCCTTTCGTATGTAATGTTTGAGCTCGCCAGCATCAATCAATTTTTGGATCATTATTTTGAGGTTTTTACATTTTTCGGTCTGGTGTCCGTTGAAGCAGTGATATTCACAGTAATCTTTAGACTTCTCAGTTCTTGGGGGCTGTTTTCCCTTAGACCATGGCCACTCCAGATTTTCCCTTCCTTTGATCTCTCGCAGGATCCGAGCATAGCTAGCATTGAGCTTCGTGTAAACTTGATCTTCGAATTTTCGATCTTCTTTTCGTCGTTCATCCCTTCGTTCCTTCCTATCTTCGTGAGGTCGTTCCACTGAGCAATTCCTTTTGGCCCCATTGGTTTGTTCTGCGGAATTGGTACGGTGAGACCTCTGCGGGTACGCCCTCGGGTTTTCACGCTGGATTTCTTCAAGACGAGCGTGATTTTCAATAATTATTTGAAGATATCCCTCTGTCTTAAGCACGCTTCCATGAATCTCAATAAATAGTGGACTCATTCGGCCTAATCCCCACTTGTAGCAGTTGATACTTACCACTGGGTCCACACTTCCTATGGCTTGGCAGATCTTGTGCCATCTGTTAGTGTATTCCCTCGTGGTTTCCTTGTAGCCAATTGCCAGCGAAAAGAGCTTATCCATTCCGGTGTTAACAGCCTTGTTGTACATGTAAGTTCTTAAGAAATTTTCTGCGAGTTGGTCGTAGGAGTGGATGGAGTCTGGCGGCAGATTATCAAACCAAGACAATGCTGATCCCTTCAGGATTGATGGGAAGTATCTACAGAGTACGACGTCGTTCTGACTCCATCTAGCTAAGACACGGTTATAATACCGAATATGTGCAGCGGGATCACTGGATCCGTCATAGCATTCGAACGTCGCGACAGGGCACTTCAGCGGAATAGGGGTGTTGGCTAGGCGATGAGTTAGGGGCGTGGAGTTAGCCTCTCTCATGACCTCTTCTAACCTTCCCCCGCCTTGTCTACTTTTTAATTGCCTGATCTCTGTCATCATCTCATCACACAGCTCTTCCATCGCGCGGTGGTGCCCTACGCTCTTCTGCTCGTGATAGTCTGACTCTTCGTCATTATAATTGGGGTCGGATGCGCTACTTCCCCTAGCCGTGTCTCCATTAGATTATACGATGACTCTTCGGTCTCGATTTGGTTCTGGTGCCTTTGTATTTTCTTCATCAAGTGGTTGGCTGGTCTTCGTGCTTTGGGAAATCCGGTCTTTTAAATCTTGGTTTTCTATGGCCAGCAGAGCTACTGCATCTGCGTAAACCTGCTGGCCCTTCTTCAATTCTTCAAGCTCAGCCATCAATCGATGTGATTGGTTTGACCCCAGATTGAGAGTCCCAGCTTGTGCTACTACGTCCATGGTGCCACCTTCTTCTACGGTTTGCACCAAGGGGGGTAGAGGTTCAGTTTCGATTGTTGGCATTTCCAGATCGGCCCGAGTGCCCATCTGCGGTGTTAAAGCCGCCGGCACAGTTTGATTCTGATCGTTTGTTGATGGCATTCCGAAGGTTGGCGGGTGCCCGGGTTGATGTGTTCCGGATTCATCCACCCTTTCTTTTGGTTGGTGAAATTGATTCGTAGCAAGAGTTTTGCTGGCTTCCGCAGCCTTTGGGGCTGCCGCTGCCGTACTGTACTTTGTTGCCGCTGCTTTGAGGGACGCGGATGCAATGGAGTTAGCGTTCATAGGCGAAGTAATCTCTGCAGTATCCTGCCTCTAACTAGTCATTTTGGATTTGTCTCCTTTCTGCTTGCTCCGGGTGATGATCGGGGTTGTCCTTGGTGCTTCCTTTGACGAGGCTTTGGATTTTCCTGCTTCCTGCATCTTTTCCATCGTGGGTCCTTTTGTCGTTTTCTTTCTGCACAAGGGAATTTCAAACAGCGAGAAACAGAAATGTCCGTGCGTATCGGGTTAGTTTGCGAAATACCTTACTCCAAGACAGGGAAAAACTGCCCGAGGGCCACGTGAAAGGATCCCTTTGAAAATGCTCGAAGATCTTTTTGAAAATTTTCGAAAATCCACCGGAAAGACAGGTCCGTACGAGATCTAAAAAATGTAAATCCATGGATATAAGCAATAAATCTTTCAACCAGTTTAAATTGCTTTGAATATGGTAAAGTTTAACAAAAGGTAAATACTGCTAGAGCTAATGAAGTTTAAGATGAAATCACAGGATAAGATAAATCTTTTACCGGGACGAGGTCCCTGTTTCTAGCGCCAAATTGTGAACACGTAAAATCACGAAGGCGTCTATATGTTCACAAACAATGTTCGCACTCTATGTGCCCACTCGAACTGATGAAATGACTACTGATTCCTTGGCTCAAAACCTTCGGGTTTATCATAGCCTCATCTAATATCATTACTAGATGCGTTCACATAGAGGAAGATAAGGAAAACGTAGTACAAAAGTAAAATCCGTGGAGTATCAAATGAACGTATAGTACTGAAATGTAAATAAGACTCGGATTTACGTGGTTCACCACTAAGGCCTACATCCACGGGGTTGTCGTTTTCACTATGCATTGATGATTACAGAGGTAGTCGATTGACTTTGGAGTCTACATTGGTTTGTGAATTGTAAAAGATAAACTTACACTTACAATTCTTCTCTCTCTTTTCTGCGGGCAGCTGGGATTCGGCCTGGAGAGAGAGAAAATGCTTTGTACGCCCAATTAATGCCTCAGCGAGACTTTGGCTCAATTGTCTTTGACCAGCGTATCTTGCAGAGATGTGTTAGGAATCAATTGTGTGTCCATATGATGAGCCAACAAGACCAGTGTATCTCAAAAAAATGTTCTAGGAGTCTGTCGAAAAGGCTCAGAGGTAGAATAACTAGCGTATCTCGCGGGGGTGTCCTATGAGTTATCCGGAAACCTCAGTAAGTCGAGTCAGAGCCTAGAGCAGACATGACCAGTGTATCTTGCGATGATGTACTAGGAATCAGTCTTTGATCTCAAATAGGGTGAGTCGTGCTTACAGGAGATATGCAAACCTCCGCTCTGTGTTATAATTCCGCCGGGGACGTATTTACGCATCTACAGAGCCTACATGACCAGCAGCATCTCGTTGAGGACGTATACTAGGAATCGTGGCATCACAATCAGCTGCGTCTCGCGAAAACATGCTGGAATTATGGATGTTCTGGTTCATAAGTCTGCGAGGACGTTTTACGCTCTACATAACCTACGTGCCCAGCAGTATCTCGTTGAGGATGTGCGCAAGGAACCACGGCATCATGACCAGCAGTGTCTCGCGGGCTGATATATTATAAATCGTGGCTAAGAATTCCTTGAGGGACAAGGGCTTAATCTCTCTCGTGAGAGTTGAAGTTTTTCTACGGTCTTGAGATGACACTTTTTCCCCTTATCCAAATTTCACCATCTACATTAAGTCACCTACTTAGAGTAGAACCTTGATTGTTCTATGATGAGTATATAGATAGTTACATATCGTTCAGGCACGAATTTATAACTTTTTTGTGGAGTCCCCGATGCTTAGTCCTTGCTTGCTCTGATTCTGAACTTCGAATTTACTCTGGACTTGGGAGCTTCCTGGAATTTTGTATTAGGAGACATTACTATTGCGACACTTGAGCCTTGATGCAGTAAAATTTTCGTTTTTGAGAGACTAGACTTGCGAATTGGGGTTTCTTTGACCAAAACCCTAATTTCTTCCTTTTGTACCACTCTGACCTTGGAATTGTCCCTGGACTTGGAATACTGTTAGACCTTTTGCATTAGAAAACGTCATGGAAATAGAGTCTTGCACAGGAAATTTCTATCTTGGTTGAATGGGATTTGCAAATTAGGGTTTACTTGGACAAAACCCTAATTTTCTTTTTGTGCGTCATTGAGCTTCTGAGTTTGTGCAAGCGAGTATTTGGGGAAGAGAAGAGATTTGAGCGGATTTCTGGTTGTCTGTGAAGTATGGAAAAATCCTATGATAATAAATTGACACTTTCTTTTGCAGTTACAGAGTTCCTATCCCATACAAGTTCTGAATCTAGGCTTGTACTGCACCTAAACCCTAATTTCCCTCTTGTTCGCGTCTGAATCCTTCAGACACTCTGCATAGGCTTGACGAGGCTTGGAAGGTGTGAATCTATCTTGTGGTGTTAGCGCCTTGTATGAAGAGAACTTGTTCAATCCCTTATACAAATCGGACACTCCTTTTCGAGAGAAAATACCTATCTTTGGAACCCAACGGTATTTTCGTCAAAAGCTAATATGAGCATGATTTTTCTGACATGAAAGACTTCGTGAGACTCTTTAGGCATGGTCACGGCTTGATATAGGGAGAGAGGCGCATGTATGGTCTTGGTTTTGAAAATTGTGAACTCCAACTTCCCTGTTTTAGCTAAACTCCCTTTATTTTCTCTGACATTCTGCTTTTCTGGATTCCGTTTCAATCTCGTTCTTCTTCGAACATTTAGAGAACTCAATATTCACGTGTATGAGTCTTTTGAAATGAGTAGATGAGAGCTTGGTTGGTCTCCGGCTATATTAAGGCTTTCTTCTTTGAAAATACTCAAAATTGCAATATAAGGGTATTTTGGTCATAATTCCTTATGAGCTCGTTTTTGTTGAAGAGTAATGAGCTAAAAGGGATTGAGAGAGGCTTAGAGAAAAGTCCAAGAGAATGGGAGAGGCTCGGTCCATTCTCTTTTAAAATAAACCCTTTTTTTCCACCAAATTATTTAAATTAGGGTTATTTTCGTCAAAATCCTAATTCTCTTCGACTTTGATCCCTCTAAAAAAATTCTGAGAGATTAAATCACGTCCCACTGGCCTAGGAGAACATCCTCACGCATGAAAAGTGCTTGTCCATGGTTTGGAGGAATATTTAGAAGAAAGAAACCCCTCAGTTTCCTTATTTGATCCAAATTCCTCTAATTTCCTCTTTTAGCTCCAACTCCTTTTTCCTTTTATTGATGGCTTCCCTTTTGATATAGGCTTGAAAATAAAACTCTTTTACATATCTTTTGGGCGTGACCTAGTTATGGAGGTCGTTCTTCCCTTCTTCTACTCGTTCTGTTTGTATCAGGACTCTTCGTTTGGGTGTTCGTCAGAAAGCTTCAGCTTTGAGAGACTTGTGCAGAATGGATGTAAAATATTCATACGATGTCAAATTTAAGATCCCAACCCTAATTTAAAAATAAAAAATAATTATCTATTCAACACAAAAAGAATGACCCAATTACGAGTTGTTTAGGTCAGTCAACCAGTCACGTACTCTTTTCATCGGGATTCCCGTATAGAATTTCAGAAGCGTTTCAGATTGCGCTTACTTCGATGTTGGGACCACATATCCTAGATCGCTTGTCCATTTGAGGCGCCCTTTGGATATGTTGTATCAGAGACATAGATAAACATATTTTTTCTAGACAGTACCCCAAAATTCCTAACGAATTTTCGTCAGTTAGCGCGTTTTCTCATGGAAGTGTACAAAAATCCTAATTCTAAGAGGATTTTCATATTCCTTGATCCTTTGCATGTTTTGACGCCTTGAGTATGCCTCCTGGGGTATTATGACTTCATTAACTTCCCTTATATTAGTATAAGACGTGGCTTTGGTCTCCGTGAAACATAATCCCACCTGTGAAACAAATTCAGTCGCCAAACCTAAATTTTCTTTTTTTACTTTCATATCTCAATATACCTTGTTTGATTCCATCTTGTTTTTGTAGACTCATGACGTGGGAATGACTCAAGATGTACTTGCTGGAAATGCGTTAGAAATATCTTCTCTTGACGATGCTTCAGCCACCCATCAGTTCCCAGCTTTCAGTAATTCTCGCGTAAAAGAAACTCGAAGAAACGGAGCACAACCATCGAATATTGTTGAATATCCTTTGTCAACGTATTTACCTTGATCCTTTGTTAAAGTGTGAACCCAAACAAATTCAGGAGTATCTATTGAGATGTGAGATGAATTTCTTGATAAGTATATGACTCTAGGCATAAGGGTATGCTTGAAGGGATTAGGAGAAGACAATGCTTGAAGAGATTACGAGAGGACAAGGCTTTAGGGGAAAAGACCGGTCTTCATGTAAATCAAACCATAGTCCTGTGTTGTTGGTCCTTTGATTTTAACTTATGTAGTTTGAACTTTGCAGTCTTACTGTTCTTCTCTTTGTTTGTAGAGTACTTTTCATGGTGAGAATGAGTTCGACCTTAGTAGAATGCGGATGAGGCGGACTTCAACAATTTCAAAGGGATTTCAGGAAAAGATTCGGGTGCAGAGACAACTAACCGGCATGAGGGTAATTTTACGAAACACATGTCTCTAACCGAAGGATTATATCATGAGAATGATAACTCCGAACGGTCTTGCTTCTGATGATCTTGTAAACCTGGAAAGCCTAGTGAAAACCCGTGAGAATCTTTTCTTTCAAAGTGAGGTGGTTGCGAGAGTGACTCAATTCTGTCAGGATCCGTCAAGGTGAGTTGAGTTCATGTCCTCTTATTTTAGAGAGTTTCTTAATCTGGAATGAAACATGATAGATGAAGAGATGGAACATGCTAAGCAATCGGCTCGAGATGCAGACGCCAAAGTGAAGCAGCTGAACATGAAGCATGAGATTTTCTTTAGTGGCCTCTGTTCTTCAGGGTTGATATTTTCCCTTTCTGGACCTTTTCTGTATGCATCTTGTAAAGGAATAAGACCCTCATGAGTTCTTAATTTTTTTCAAACGCTAGCTGGCTCTGTTGTTGTGCGAGTGGATGAAAATCCTAAGTAAAATTCGTAGTAGGAGGTCCTTCCTTGCACGATCTTCACTCCAGAGGCTGTAGAAACTTCGTTTGACGTCCGATTTCAGTGGTTGACCCAACTATCGAACAAAAAACACCTTCATTTCATCTAATAGAGTAAAATTAGGATTTGGAGCTTGTGTTTTCCGATGATAAATCCACGTGAAGTTGAACTCGTGAATTCAGAGATTTTCAACAACAATTACTTCAAGTGTTTTGATAATATCTCTTGGCCATATTTTGAAACACGTGGTACGAGACACATAGACATATATTTTTCATCAAGGGCGCGTTGTCCAATTCGCTGCCCATTTGTCTCAGTTCGTCGAGTTATGTGACTAAAGTATGAATTGCGCCTGAGTAGAGCGGAAACTATAAACTCCTCTTCAAACCCATTGCGAACCCTAGTTTGTCTCCTGCATGTGTTTATTGCCGAGGGATAATTTGAATACTTTTTCTACTTGATATAGTCATGTTGCACGTGTATAAAACCTAAAATATTTTATCTTCAGTCAGGATCCGAGACATAATTGCAATTGTTGAGTACAGAGAAGATGCAGATGGAGGAGAATTTCGACAAGACCGGAGAGACATGCGAGATTTCTCGAGTCACAGATAAGTCCCCTTCACGATTTTGAAGGTCGGACTCTAATCTCATAGTCCCCAAGTAATAACATGTAGTAATGTGGGTTTCAGGAGTTGAATGGTCTTGATGTGTCCCGATCTTTTGAGACACTTGCGCTGATCGTTTCTAAATCTGTTAAATGAAAACTGGATGTCTGGGATACCTCATGTTGTTCATGTGGGTGCGTGACGTACGGTTCTTCATTAGTCCCCAGTTTGATATATGACTAGGGATTATCATCGACTCGGGATGCTTGGATAATGAAATAATACCCTTGTAGCGTATGAGATTGAGTCTTCAAGGTAGGAAAGCGATACTCTATGGGTCGGACACGTCCATGGAGAATCATATCGAGGTACTGTTCGCATGTGTCTTCATGCATAAGATGAATCTATTGTTCGGCCTCTACTAGGTGTCTTGATTCACGCGAACTTATGTAGTCGAATCATCTATCGAGATCTATCTTTCTTCTGGGAGATGGTAAACCAAAATTAAGAACAGTGTACGCCTTCTAGGACTAGCAGAACTATGGATGCGGATGACCAAACGATTTGTAGTGACTTTGTTGATGGGATAATTCACTGGAAATATTCTAGGAATTTCTTCACGCGGTAGAATAATGTTTCGACTTGAGGAAGTTGTAAGTGATCGTCATATCTTGTCGTTTGCTCATCACGTCTGACTATGACTCATGGGATAGCCCGTCGAGAATATCTTTTTGAGAGAGGGGGCTTTGACTGAGGGAACTACGTGCAGGCCTCCGGATAAGTAGCGTGTGGCATGGAGCTACGATCTCGGTTTCTTCCCATGTTTACTTCAGTGAAAATATATAGTTATGGTTGTACGTCGAGTAGATTCTTTATCTAAACAGTTGACTATACGAATATCACTATGGATTTTTTTCCCTTGATAGTTTCAGATGCGAAGATATTCTCATTTTCCGTCTTGGGTGAACTGAGGTCCAATCGGAAAATGACACTGGATAATTTTTGGTGTAGCCGAGATGGAGGCTCATCGAGAATTGGTCGTACGATTGCTAGGACTCTTCTTCTTTGTGACAGAACGGGTGTTGAGGTAGCATAACGACTAGTATATTTGCGTCTTCGGATAAGGCTGAGTTTCGGTTGAGCCTCGTCTTTGGTTCTAGTTCCTCTTCATACTTTGTCTTGTCATGATTCTTTGAAGCAGGAAGGGCGACAAGATGTATCTTTGTTGGCGATTTATAACCTTATGTGGCTCTGCAAAGCTTTTTTCTAGGTCATGAATTTTTTGGAACCCTTCCAAGTTTTCACTAAGTTTATCCTATAAACGACAAAAACACAAATCCGACAGAAAAAGAACTAGGTCAATCTAATATAAAATGAAAGAGTTATAAGTAAAATAGTAAAGTGAAGTAAACCTCCCGAGTCCCCTGTGATAAAGTTGAGGGCCCTTGACCTAAACGAAATTTGGGAGCAAATATTCGTCAGAATCTCCAAGTTTAGATCACCATCTGGTCCTGGAGAGAGATGGGGCCAGCTGGATGGTTGCTCCTTTACTCTGTCGTGTTCTTAATGAGCTACATCTTCTCTGGTGATGCCAATTGTGGACAGACTGGATCCTGTCCGTGATATTCCCAATAGTTTTTAGTATTCCTTATATAGGGAACATGTACTCGATGTAGATTCATTAGATCTATTCCTACTGGTAACTTTAAAGGCGTTTTCAGACAAGTATGTATACATATCTGAGATTTTTCAAGATTTTGTTGGGTCTCCAGTAGTTCTCAGGTCTTTAGCCAATGCTTTTAGGGATTAATAGTGTATTTTTATGAAAATAGGTTACTAAGGCGTCTTGTTATGCAGGAATAGATCCATGTGATTCGGGACACACTAACCTATTCACTAAGGTTAAACTCGAAAGAGAGAGAAAGTGCTGGTAGGGATAACTCTCTCGGCTAAACCTGTAATGGTTTTACAGAAACTGAATCAATGGAACGTTTTTGTATCTGGATTGGTGGAATCGACTTACTTCCTAAGAGACCATGATTGATATCTGTAACTGAGTGAACAACCTCCCGTTGTGGTCGCCAAAATGTAGTTACCTAAAATATGAGAGAGATTAGAAGTGAGATTCTAGGGTTTCTGAAAGTGAGTTACGGGAGGTTGAGCACGAACAGTTTTCGCCTAAACCACACAGTGGTCGTTCAAAGGATGCTTCAGTCATAGGGAAGAGATTTAGAGATAGTCTTAGGGAGGAAAGCAGATGAAAAGAAAGATCAGAGAACAAGTTATTGCTCTGAGAGGTTATGAGAAAGATGATCGTAGCTTGGAAACTATATGACCTATTTATAGTTGAATTCTCTAATCTCAAGACGGTGAAGATAAAGATTGTTTTACGTTTCGTGCGGAACAATTCTCCCATCTCTTCAGGAATATGGATAAACTAGTTCGAGTTTATCTCATTATTCCACCGCCTTTAATCTCTTTTGCGGTGAGAAATAAGCCGGATATTTCTCACACATGTCGTAGACCGCCAAACCAAAACCCTAATTGGTATCCCCCCATTTGTATGAAGTTGAGTCATCCTTTTTGATGATGTGTTGAGAGAAAAATATTCTCTTTAGCCGAGTTAGCCAAGATAGAGAGATATTCTCTGATTTGTGAGAATGACTAGGATGAGTCACGTGAAAAGGCATGGAATTCCTTAGGAATCGTGTGCAGAGTGTGAGAGGAGCTGAGGCTGATCTCCCTCTCTCCATGGCCGGTCACATGTGTCATGTGAAAACCGTATTATTGTTTGTGTGTCCCTTTGTTGAGCATGCGGTGCTCAAGAGAGCTTATCCACGTTTTTGGATATCCATGTATAGTTCAGGCTCAATTTACTAGCCGTGGGTGTATTTGGGGGCTGAGAAATAGGCTTGAGCACTAGGTAAGGCATGTGCACATCATGTGAATCTATCCAAGATTTTGAGGAGAGATTTGAATCTCTCCGAGATTTTCTGAAGAGATTTGAATCTCTCCAAGATTTTGCGGGCGGCTCAAAAATCTCTCTGTGATTTTTGCAGACAGATTTGAATCTCTCTGAGATTTTTGCGGATGGCTCAGAAATCTCTCCGTGATTTTTGCAGAGAGATTTTGAATCTCTTCGGGATTTTCGCAGAGAGATTTTGAGTCTCTTCGGGATTTTCGCAGAGAGATTTGAATCTCTTCGAGATTTTTGCGGACGAATCAAAATCTCTCCGAAGATTTTCTTAATGGATTTGTATCTCTTTGCGTTCAGCTGGGACTCGTCTTGTAGAGAGAGAAAAGGCTTTGTATGCTCAATTAATGCCTTTGTGTAACTTTGGCTCACTTGTCTTTGACCGGCGTATCTTGCAGAGATGTGTTAGGAATCAACTCTGTGTCCATATGATGAGCCAACAAGACCAGTGTATCTCGAAAGGATGTTCTAGGAGTATGTCGAAAAGGCTCAGAGGTAAAATAACCAGCATATATCGCGGGGATGTCCTATGAGTTATCTGGAAACCTCAGTAAGTCGAGTTAGAGCCTAGAGCAGACATGATCAGTGTATCTCGCGATGATGTACTAGGAATCAGTCTTTGATCTCAAATTGGGTGAGTCGTGCTTACAGGAGATATGCAAATCTCCGCTCTGGGTCATAAGTCCGCCGTTGACGTATTATGCATCTACAGAGCCTACATGACCAGCAGCATCTCGTTGAGTACGTATACTAGGAATTATGGCATCACAGTCAGCTGCGTCTCGCGAAAACATGTTGGAATTGTGGCTTTTCTGGTTCATAAGTTTGTCGGGGACGTTTTACGCTCTACAGAACCTACGTGACCAGCAATATCTCGTTGAGGATGTGCACTAAGAACCACGACATCACGACCAGCAGTGTCTCACAGGGACGTATACTAGAAATCGTGGCTAAGAATTCCTTGAGGGCCAAGGGCTTAATCTCTCCCGTGAGAGTTGAATTTTATCTACGGTCTTGAGATGACACTTTTGCCCCTTATCCAAATTTCACCATCTACAATTGTGTATAAAAAAATGGCGAGAAAAAAGGAATCATTCAGACTAAAAAAACTGGATTTAATATCTCTATCTCGGTGTCTCGGATTGGCCAATTTCGGCCGATATTAACGACATTTCCGGCAATATCTCGTTTCAGTGACATTGTGCATATCGTCTCGGTAAACTTCCAAGATCCGAAATTCCGCGAGATTTTCGGCCGATATGGCCGAGATTAACCACACTGGATACACTTCATCCGTCCCAAAATAGGTGATCTAGTTCAACATAGATCCGAAAATTCCAAGGTTATCTTAATTTTTATTAGTTGTAAGAAATCACAAAAAATAATAACACGGTTGCCTCAATAGCATAGACAGGAGTGATCTGCGAGTTCATTTTAAATGCAATATACAGGTACAACACCAAGGATGCTCCATCTATTCACCACCGTGTTTTCGAAAAAAAAAATTGTTTTTTGTTATCAACCATGTTCTCGCACTCATAATGTTAGAATATATACACTGAGATGAATATCGATGTAGTCAAGCTCACAAAGAAATGATCAAGACTCCAAACTCAAGACTCAATCTATCTATCAGAAGATTGATGAAGATTAAACATTAAGAAAGATCGACAGGGATCAAACCAACTTTCCAAGAATAAAATAACTTCTGTATTTAAGGTAGTTTTCTAGATAGGGCATGTATCTAGTGTATTTCCTATATTTTATATATTCTAGTAATTAAAATATATTCTAGTTAATGAAGACATATTATCAAGAAGCATAAGATAATATCTTAGTTATATTTTCTATCCAATCTATAAATAAAGAGTTTCATTGAAATTGTAAATCATTCGACTGACATTAAAACTGATGATCAATAAAATTTCATCGTTATGGGTTTCTCTGTGGACGTAGGCCGATAATGACCGAACGACGCTAAAGTCTCTGTCTCATTTCATTTCTTGTTGATCTATTTATCCCCGATCCTCATAATTTACTACATTAACCTCTCATATCTTTTAACCGAACATTAACAATGAGATCGTGAGACAAGAGGTCGATTGTGTAAAGACACCGTATAGATCAATACGTGAACCAAATGGAACCCTCTTTGCGAAATTGTGAAGAAAATATGATTTATTGTTTTTAAATCATCACGAAAAAAATCACAAATAGGATCAGCTTGTGACACATATCTTACCATGTCATTGACGAGTACCAAAGAAGATAAATAACCCCCATAAAATCATTTGAATATGTGGCGCAGTTCCTTTTAGTTTCAAAAAAACCCTTGATAGGTTAATTCATATTGGACCATCGAACAGGCCCAACAAAAAACTAGAGGTGTATGAAAGTGTCATAAGGTTATAAAAATCATCTTTTCATTTAGAGGATTGGCTTAAACGAAAAATGGCAATCCAAGCCGAGATCCATTTTTTTTTAAATAATATTTTCAAGCTGAGTTAGCTTGTCTCTTAAAAGGCAATATTTTTGGGTTCGTAAGCCAAAACCAGAAAATGGGAAAGCGCAAACAAAGAAACGAAGTCATCGCTATAAAACACGATTAGTTTTATTAAAAAAAAATAATAATAATAAAATAAAACACGACTAGGGCCGAAAGCTTTCCTGTAAAGGAATTAACAATGGAAAAAGACGGTCTAAAACTCATGATTTATAAAGGGAATATCAGTTTTACTAAGTGCTGATATCGTTTCATATAGGACAAAAAAATCTCACCGATCCTGCTCGTTGGATCGATGAAATGGTATCAGTACTTAGTAGGACTGGTATTCCTTTTATAAATCGTGCTAAAACTCCTCGTAATAAGCTTCGAAACAACATTAGATCAATGAATGTGTTGACAGCAGGCTAAAGGCAAGAAAACAAGGAATTTTGTGTAAGACTGATATGGAGAAATCTTTTGATAATGTGAATTGGAATGCCTTGTTCACAATTCTTCAGAAGCACGAATTTGGAGGTAAATGGATTTCTCGGATTAAATGGTGTGTAACTACTACTTATCTTTCTATTCTTATGAATGGTGGTTCTACAGAAAAATTCAAACCAGGTAAGGGTCTTCGGCAAGGTGACTCTTTATCACCGTATCTTTTCCTTCTGGTGGTGGAGATTCTTTCTAAGCTTATTAACGATGCAGTGGAGAGGGGTCAGCTTTCAGGTTTTAAAGTGGCGGAAAATGGTTCTATTATTTCTCATCTTCAATTTGCAGATGATACTTTGATTTTTATTGATGCGTCAGTGGAGGAAGTTAGACGTTTGCTGATTATATTGGCTGTATTCGAAACAATTACGGGTCTGAAACTGAACCTAGATAAGAGCACTATGATTAGTGTGGGAGTTGATGGGGTTATAGATGATCTGGCTAGAGAACTAGGCTGTAAGACAGAGAAGCTTCCTTTTTTATATCTTGGGATGCCAATTGGAAACCATTGGCGTAGTACTTCGGTGTGGGATCAAGTGCTGATCAGAATGGAGCAAAAGTTGGCATCATGGAAGAAACGACAACTTAATAAAGCGGGTAAGTTAATTCTTATTAAGAGCTCTCTGGCAAGTCTACCTATTTATTATCTCTCGCTTTTTTATCTTCCGGTGAGTGTGGAAAAGAAAATGATTAAGATCATGCGCAATTTCATGTGGGGAGCTGCGGAAGGTAGAAGGAAAATGGTTTGGGTCTCTTGGAAGAAAATTTGCATCCCGAAGGAGAATGGGGGGTTAGGCGTGAAGAATCTGAGGAAAACAAATCATTCTTTGTTAATTAAGTGGATTTGGAGATTTTCGAAAAACAAGAATAGTTTATGGAGGAGAATTGTGAATGAAAAATTTTCTTATAATAATAATCTTCTAATTCCCGGTACGGATAATTCTTGTCAAGGAAGGAGTCTTTGGAAGAATGTCACTAATATGGTGCCTCTAATACAAAATATGATGTCTTTCAAGGTAAGGAATGGGAAGGGCATTCGTTTTTGGAAGGATCAATGGTTAGATAGGGGTACACTTCAGGATCTTTTTCCGATTGTTTTCAAAGCAGCAAGGCTGAAAAACGCTTCAATTTCGGACATGATTGTGAATGGGGAGTTGGTTTGCGATTTTGTGAGACATTTGAACATGAATGAGCAACTTGAATGGGATTTACTTAAGCGGGACTTGCATCAGGTGCCTGTTTTGGTGGACGAGGATGACACAACGGAGATTATGGAAAACTTCAGTTCTTTGAATTGTTATAAGAATCTTATAGGTGACTTGGAGGAGTGCAGCTTCAATCAATTCCTTTGGAAATCCAACATTCCTAACAAGGTTAGTTTCATCTTATGGGCTTCCTTTCATGATTCTCTCCCCACTAGAGATATGTTGAGACATAGTGGTGTTCAATTAGAAAGTGATCAATGTGTTCTTTGTAACAACGTAAGGGAATCTGCAAATCACATGTTCCTTCATTGCACACATGCTTTTGATATTTGGAAGTATTTCATTGCGGCCTTCAGAATTGCTTGGCCTTTCCCAAGCCTATTGCAATTGTTTGAAGCGTGGACCACTAATGTGCTGCGTGGTAGGGGTAGACAGGTTTGGCAAGTTTTGCATTACGCGGTTTGTTGGGTTTTGTGGAAGGAACGGAACGAAAGGATTTTCGGAGGTCGTCATAAGTGTGTGCAAGAAAGTATTGATTTGGTCAAACAAGTAGTAATTTTATGTTCATGTGATAATGATACTTTCAAGTTTGTTGTCCCAAATCTTATCTGGAGTAATTGGGATACTCTTATGTGTTGTAATTGACGTTGTTGGGTTTTTTTTTTTTTT
>NC_039363.1:167574537-167605071 GCF_003573695.1 Papaver somniferum | reverse complement strand
AAAAAAAACATTAGATCAACGAAGCAGTAAGCAGTTAAGTGTGAACTCTGTATCTTGTAAAATTTTATTCTAGACTGGATTCCATTATTTTGGTAGCTGATATGAAGCATGATTCCAGTATCGTTTTAAACGTGGTCTTGTAGCAATTAATCCTAATAGGAGATTTTATGAAATTGATCAGAGAGCAACTACGCCCAACACGTAAGACTCAAGAAATCGACATCTACTTATTTCTGAGAATAAAGTCCTTTTTTTCTTAGATTAATCAATATGATATTTATCACTAGAATTTTAATAAGAATCGCGAGTTATGTGTGCTCGTATGTTAGACGGTGGGATTTCATAAAGATTACCTCGTGTAGATGACTTAATAATTTAATACTATAATTAGTTTAGTTTCCGACATTTCAACTGTTTCACATTTATATTCTCATATATGGGAATGAAATTTAAGAAGATTATCAGAGAATACAAAGCATATTTATCTAAAAAAGAGGCTCGATCAATATACAATGTGGAGTTTTCGAACTTGTTAGTTAGGGAGATCCTCTGTTTTTCTTTTATTGCACGTGTATTTGGTGGTTAGAAAACAATGTGAATGCAGCTGCAAGACAGATCCAAGAATTCAAGCTACAAAAATGTCATCCATTTTTATTCATGGTTAGGTACTAATATGCGTCTGTGGAATTTGCAATTGGGAGAATTTCAGATTAGATTTTGCATATCCGGAATCGACGTGCATGTACTGGGCTCTGGACTGAATTGGTTGGGCCCATTTTTATTTGGGAGTGTTAGTCATCAGATGATACAATCATACAAGGTGGAGTTTGAAATTCTTAATTCTCATTTCCCTCCTTGTTCGTTGGACCCACTTCACTTGGGAACAAAGGGAAGATTTGGTTTTCATTCGTGCCACTGCCGGCGTGGAGTTGGTGCACTGGTAGGTTGGAGTAGGCTACTGGTGGAGTTGGTGTAGTGAATTGATTGTAAACCTTTTATACTATATCACTGGATTTATAAAATATTATTTGTTCATTAACCATCGTGTTACAGCCTAGTGGTAAAAGTGGTTTATGTTATGTTTTGTAAATTTTAAAGAGAGACGATAGACTTCGTAATCACGCAAACAGAAACGTTAAGCAAATCATTATTTTTGTTAAGTGTTTATCGTTTAATTGGGCTATACAAACTGACATATTTTGTGGTTACAGTTTGTCAACACCACTTAATTGAGGGCCCTGTAAAATAATTAGGGGCCCTCGTTACAGGACAAAAAAGGTCATGAGCTAGTAATTGATGGTTATCTCTTGTCCTAATTCCTTTTTAATGGCTAAACTTCCCCTAAATAATTAGTGTTAATAGTTAGTTAAATTAATTAGTGTGGTTAGATTAAAATCAGATTTTAGAATTAAAATTTGTAAATAAAAAGGGTTTATGAAGAGATGTTGTCATCTCAAAATGAAGGTTATGAAAAATCGTCATGGTAATACGATAATACCTGACGACTCTAACAAGGATCGTCATCCAAAAATCTAACACGTAAACGACCCTCAAATTCCAAATGACGACCTGCAATTTTTTAAGATTATGAAAAATCGTCATGGTAATATGATAAACCCTGACGACTCTAACAAGGGTCGTCACCCAAAAAATTTACACGTAACTGACCCTCAAATTTCAAATGACGACCCAATGATAATTGGTAACGACCCTCTAGTTGTGATTGACGACTCTCTAATACTTAAATTGACGATTCTATGATAAACTTTACCTGTTTATAGCGTCGTGGAGGAGAGCATGACTTAAATTGACGACTCTATGTCTTTCTTTGTTTATAGTGCCATGGAGGAAAACTTAAGTTGACGACTACAAAGGTAAGTGAGTAAGAAAAATCATCACAGTTCTTTAAGGTTATTTGGATGCACATTAATCGTACACGTATATGCTATTATTAAAGTTATTCTTGAACTTAGCTTTTAATCTCTGTATTTTTCTACAAGATAAATGACGACCCTCTAAAACAAAGGGATCATTAGCTTCCACAATGACGACTCTTGAAAAAGGGGTCGTTAGCTTCCACAATGACGACTCTCTAAGACAATTGACGACTCTCAAAGACTTAAGTTGACGACTCTTTTAATTTTTAGGGCAGAGAGGGTGTTTTTTCACATAAAGTCGTTAACTTTTAAAAAGGGATCGTTCGTAAAGAATCGTCATATGTTTCTATATCATGGTAACGACTCTAAACTAGAGCAAAAAAAAATGAAAAACCAGAATTAGGGTCGTCATCTCCCTCCTCATATATCCTAACGATTTTTCATAGTTCCTACGTGCATATGAAAAATCGTTAGGCTTTAGGATTTTCGGGTTGACGACCCTTTAAGTATAACTGATTTTTTTTCTTTTTCGTATCGTTAATGAAAGAGAAGACAGTTGAGAAAGGGAGAGGGAGGGAGAAGATAATCTGATTCTTTTTGTTAAAAGATGGAAATGAAATGGAGGCTTAGGGTTAAGAGTGAATAGAATTTTAAGTTTTACTATTAGTGAAGGACAAAATAGTATTTTCCCTACATATTGGAACCCCCCTAAAATAAATGGAGTGGGTATAAATTTGGCGAGGCCCCCAATTATTTTCCAGGACCCCCAATTCAGCGGTGTTTGTCAACTCAGATTTTTAATTGGGATGTTGTTGTTGTACACATTTCCTTGTAACTTTGCTTTCGTCTTTGTGACTGTTTTGGTGATTTATGCTATTTTGATAAACTTTGCCCCTTTTCAGTAAAAAATAAAAAAAAATAAAACGGATTTATTGCAGTGGAAATATGGGGAAGATAAAGAGGTAGAGGAAAGTTTCTATTAATTAGAATCAACTGTGTTACGTCCATATATTCCTTTATATACAAATAGGAAGAAGACCCTAGACACTGTATTGGGCTGCACATTCATGGGTTACAAGCCATACAACACTCCCCCTTGTGCGGTCCAGTAGAAATTCACATATAGTTCTTCGAGTATAGTTCTTCAAATGTTATCCTCTCCTTGATGACTTGTGCCGAAATCAATTTCCTCATTAAAGCTTTGACAAGGAAAAACTCAATGAGATAAAATCTTGGTACAACTCTTCACATGTAGTACTTCACATGATGTCTCGTACTTTACATGTAGTTCATCACATGCAATACCATCTTCAAAGATTGACGAGTCTAAGTTAATTAGCTCGTTAAAACTTCATCAGGAAAACCCATAGGGATAAAACCTGAACTAATTAAAGAAAAATAATAGAATACTAAGAAAACTTAGAACATAGTTGGATTCGTATATGTTGCCTCATTAAAAACCTTGACAAGGAAAACCCAGTGGGATAAAACCTTGACGAAGGAAAAAGAGTACAACATGAAAGATGCAATTAAAGGTGATCTGTTGCAGATGATCACTTTGCTCCGTTGAAGTTGACTAGTTTCTTTACAACTCTTAAGGAAGAAAATCCTCATGCGAAAGGAAATAGCCTTAGTTGGGAAATTACATTTCCAGTGTTTGTTGTTGTCTCATTAAAAACCTTGCCGAGTAACAAAACCCTGTGGGAAAAAGCAACCTCGGTAAAGGAAAATAGTTTAACACACCATTAGATGCTCCCCATGATGTCAAGCAATTTTCATTAATCTAATGAAATCAAAAGGAGATTATCACAAATTACTTTGGTGACTTGAATGTTTATAAGACCATGTTGTTGATTCTGGAAGCTAAGTTGCTTAGCGGACTATCGCATTTCATTTCTTTGATTCAGATATTTTCAGCAATATCAACGCGATCTTTATGTCTGCAACGTTCAACATACTTGATATTTTTTTAGTATTGTCTCGCTAAAACCCTTGTCGAGTGACAAAACCCTTTGGGAAAAACTATTCTCGATCGAAGGGAAAAAGAGTACAACAAAACTTCAATTTCGAAGTAAAATATGTCGACATCATATCCTTGGATCCTCCCCCTGATGTCGGAATCTCCCCCTAATTACTTTCAGAGTTGTTCCAGACAATTCCTTTAGTCATGTATTTTTCGAAACTGAATATTGGTAATGACTTAGAAAATAGTCTACCATATCTCCCCCTGATTACTTTCGTTGGAGAAGAGATTATTTTTCCTTCATAACCAACAACTTTTGGATTGCACTTTCATTAGCATCCCTTTTTATGTCTTTGCAGGGATAAAACAAATTTATGTCAATGGTTACTTTTAAGTACATGATTACATTCACTATACCATTTCAATGACGTTGCGTTAGCGCGGAGCTATATCTAGCTAACAAGTTCCCTGAGGATGTAAAATTTAATTGAGTACATTATTATACTAAGTACAAAAATGCGTCTATTGTACTTAGATATGGGAATTTCATCTTCCAACACATATTCTCGTATTCCTTTGGACGAAATGGTTACTTACTTACATTTGAACCTCGACTAATCATGGGAGTGCTATCAGGATGCATGTCTTTGTTAAATTACCTGAAAACTTTAGACATATGCAAACTGGTGGAATAATATACCACAAGCTCAGTATTCGATCGAGCTTTCCCTAGATTTTTCATCTCAAATTCGGATTTTAAATAGCTTTTAAGTCTCTTATTACATCAAGAGTACACATCATGTTTGTACCATCAACATAAATAGATACAATTCCAAATCAGGAACTTTCTTATGAATACGTAAGGAAAAATAACTTACTTGTCTATCCCCTCCAAATCAAATAGCCACTTAGACGGATATACCACATCCTTCTGATTGCTTGAATCTATAACATTTCCAGTGTTTGTTGTTGTCTCATTAAAAACCTTGCCGAGTAACAAAACCATGTGGGAAAAAGCAACCTCGGTAAAGGAAAATAGTTTAATACACCATTAGATGCTCCCCATGATGTCAAGCAATTTTCATTAGTCTAATGAAATCAAAAGGAGATTATCACACATTACTTTGGTGACTTGAATGTTTATAAGACCCTGTTGTTGATTCTGGAAGTTAAGTTGCTTAGCGGACTATCGCATTTCATTTCTTTGATTCAGATATTTTCAGCAATATCAACGCGTTCTTTATGTCTGCAACGTTCAACATACTTGATATTTTTTTTAGCATTGTCTCGCTAAAAACCTTGTCGAGTGACAAAACCCTTTGGGAAAAACTATTCTCGATCGAAGGGAAAAAGAGTAAAACACAACTTCAATTTCGAAGTAAAATATGTCGACATCATATCCTTGGATCCTTCCCCTGATGTCAGCATATCCCTCTGATTACTTTCAGAGTTGTTCCAGACAGTTCCTTTAGTCATGTATTTTTCGAAACTGAATATTTGTAATGACTTAGAAAATAGTCTACCATATCTCCCCCTGATTACTTTCGTTGGAGAAGAGATTATTGTTCCTTCATAATAAAAAACTTTTGGATTTCACTTTCATTAGCATCCCTTTTTATGTCTTTGCAGGGATAAAACAAATTTATGTCAATGGTTACTTTTAAGTACATGATTACATTCACTATACCATTTCAATGACGTTGCGTTAGCGCGGAACTATATCTAGCTAACAAGTTCCCTGAGGATGTAAAATTTAATTGAGTACATTATTATACTAAGTACAACAATGCGTCTATTGTACTTAGATATGGGAATTTCATCTCCCAACACATCTTCTCGTATTCCTTTGGACGAAATGGTTACTTACTTACATTTGAACCTCGACTAATCATGGGAGTGCTATCAGGATGCATGTCTTTGTTAAATTGCCTGAAAACTTTAGACATATGCAAACTGGTGGAATAATATACCACAATCTCAGTATTCGATCGAGCTTTCCCTAGATTTTTCATCTCAAATTCGGATTTTAAATAGCTTTTAAGTCTCTTATTACATCAAGAGTACACATCATGTTTGTACCATCAACATAAATAGATACAATTCCAAATCAGGAACTTTCTTACGAATACGTAAGGAAAATAACTTACTTGCCTATCCCCTCCAAATCAAATAGCCACTTAGACGGATATACCACATCCGTCTGATTGCTTGAATCTATAAGTGGGCGTTCTACCTAAATACAAACACACTCTGTGGTTTAGAGTCATTTGATTTGGGCAACAAAAGTCTATCAAGTACTTTTGTAAATAACTTATATCTCTTGATTTTTTTCATAGATACGTAACAACCACATACATATGCTGCATTTCAAGTCATTTGGAAATTACCAAGCTAATTAAGTAGTGGAACGCTATAACATTCGTTACAAGAGAACAATTCCAGGGCTTTGTGAGAAACCTCGCGCCACAAGGCGAGTCATTATACTTTAAGACTGCTTTCTTCTCATTATGGTTTGTGACAAATTAATCATGTATGTCCAATAGGCTTTACACTTGGTTGGTTAGCACTACCACACCAAATACCTGTATATTTGTCAAAGAACCAAGTTCTACATGGATTGTATAGGCCAAATATGCTCTTCGTTGAAATTAAGCAACAAGGAGATTGGCTCGATCTCATCTTGCTCTATTTCCTTAAGCAAGTGTATATGAAATTAATCATCAATATGCTCGCATGATCTTTCCATTGAATCGTGCGCATTCTCATAATCCACTTGGGATGTCATTGTTCTCTGGAATCATTAAACTTTTGAGCGTCCTCCAGTTTGATTCATGGACATATTCAGAGACAATCTTGTGAGATGATTTTTGATGATATAAGTAAGGTGTGCCTTCCTCACCTACTTCCTTTCTAGATGAGGATTGATCAAACCAAGTGTCTCTCCAACTTCCTTTATGGATCCAAAGCCTCAACCACACTTCCACTAAGTGTAGTTGCAACACCTTTGTCTATGGTGTATATCCATTATTGAGGATTTGTAACCTTGCAGGTAGGTTTGCAGCTGGTATGTGTGATCTCATCACTTTAGCGACATCAATGTACGTACATTCTGAAAATCAATTATTCTTTCACTTCACATTTACATTTGTGGAGTACAAGAATCAATATGAGACTCAATGGGAACACACCACGACAATTCATGTCGTTCCCTTAGAAAATACTTTTTCTTATCTCCTCCTAACGACGGGAAGACTGTCTCATTATAGTGATAACCCGCAAATCTAGCGGTAAGAGATCTCCTGCCAAAGGTTTTAAAGTGCGGATAATTGTTGGAAATTATTGTCCAACATAATCATTTAATCATTTCGATGACCCATCATAGTACGATGTGGAGTCGTAAGGGCATATATATGGTGCAACCAAAAATGTGTAAGAACACAAAATGTCAGGCTTATATCCAGTTACCAACTGGTACGCAAAGAATGGTTTACCAATTGTGGGTCTAAAACGAATAATTGAAGATGCGTGTAATATTGCATATTCCCCAAGCAGTTAAAGGTAGGTTTGTACGCATAACCATGCCTTAGGCACCATATGTAACCTTTGATGATAGCCTTTGCGAGACCATAGGGTATATGATGCTCTACATTGATCATATTAAACATGCAATAACCATCAAGTCTTTTTGATGTATACTCTCTAGCAATTACAAGGGGTGGTGAGTCCTTACATGTATAATGCGTGCTAGTAGTTTTCTAAATGCAACATTACTTGGGAACTATAACTAGTCCAAAATGTCCGCATTTTGCATGGATATTTTTCTAAATATCACATTGTATTATTTGTAAAAATGAATTGTTTACCATTAGCATCTTAGGATGATCTCGATCCTATTTTACTGAAGACTTTGTAAAATGAGTGATATGCTCTCTTGCTTAAAAGCATAATGGGAGGGAGGACGGGGTTGTGCATCTAGTACTTTAGAAAACACTTGTTGGAGATATGCCGTTACTTTGCAATCTGTCAATCTTTTCCCCGTTGTGTCGTCCACTCAAAGACAGTGATGTACATATGAGTCCTTTCAAAACGAAACATCATGTCACAACCAAAGTTCCTTTATGGTTATATCAAAGTCTGTATGAGTCAATTTCCAACATTTCATCGTCGGAGTCGATATGGATTAAATAATCCAAATTAATACTATAATGATTTACATTTCATTAAATTGACTCATTAGTTTCTCTAAAGTATATTTCCTTCCAAATATATTAGAGACTATAAAAGATGCAATCAATTACATTCTCATGACTGTGAGGTTCCACATAATATCCATTTGCATGGATTTCTTCTCTTGAATTTAACAAGATGTGATTATCTCTCGGTACATGTAAAGATTTTGTGACGTCTTTGTTCTATCTCGAAAACAAATTTTGAGTAGTGTTGCCTTCGATGATCCAATCCTCGTAGTCACATTATAAGGAAATAGTTCAACAACTAGTTTAAATTCTTTAAGCTAGTAAAATAAAAGCAACTATGAGTTATACATTTGGGTCTTGAGAGTTTTAATAAGTGGTGTGGCCTTATTACGTAATAAAAGTGGTATTCAACTCAAGTACTTTAGACTGAATATATATATATATATATATATATATATATATATATATATATATATATATATATATATATATATATATATTATGTTTCACCCAATATATCTCAAGTGCTTTAGAGAACTTATGTCTCGTGTTTTCATTTCATAGGTGCAAATATTGGATCTAGTTCAACTGAATAAGGTAGTCAATTGGCCCGCCAAGTTCTTGTTGCCATTAAAGTTGATGTGAAAATTGGTTGCTTCAATGATACACATTACATTGTATATATCAACACCTATGACCAGGTGCATCTCCAACTATTTCATTTATGATGGGAGCTAGAATTACATCTTAGCTTCATCCCGTATTCAGCTGATACCTGTACTTTGGTGTCATTACTACTGGGAAAAATACATCTTTGTCTCATGATATATATGTCCCTTTTCACGTGCTTTATATGAGTCATTACGTCTAACTCTTATTACTTCGGGGTTCTTTATATTTTCAATTTTGCTATATTTAGCTTAATTTGAGAAATTTCGTTATCTCAATAGGCCAAGGGAATCTCACTACACATGTCAACCACTTACTTTAGGTTGAGTTCATTACTAAAGGTAATTCTCTTGTTGTCACATTTCAACATATACTATTTCGTTAGTATCATGGATGAAGTAGAGAAATGGAAATTTTTTGACTCAAATAAAAAAATTTGTGAGTTCTTCCACAAAAATTTTGGAATACATGTGATTTTATTTGTAATGTATCTTTTGAAAATACCGACTCTTAATAATCGAGCCAGCGGATTGCATCCCACAGAACATTTCAAATTTGGGAAGAAAATATCAAGTACACAATAATGATGTTCAAGTATTTCTAGACCCCAAATAAATACATTGGAATTAAGTTGGTACAACCAATTAAACAAAAGACACCATTCAACTATAGCCAATATCATATTCAAGAGAACAAATAGCATTATGGCCAAAATTCTTAATGATTGAGATCAATAAAAATAATTTAAATTGACCGTTTATATGTTGTTGACTTATTTTAAGACAAAATTTAACAAAACTAGGCATATTCTCAAATAAAATAAAATAAAATAAAATAAATGAGCCTAGCGAGTAAATAAGCGTAGCATATAAAAACTCGCGTTATAGTTACATACCTCAAAATTTGGTTCCCACCGTATATACACAAATCCAGAACGCCCTTGGTCGCGCACAACCCAAAAACATAATAGAACAAGACACGCTCTGGAACATGGATTAAACTAGTTGGATGGACCGGGTTGAGCCGAACCGAATTGGATGGACCGGATTAAACCGAACCGAGTTGGATGGGCCGGGTTGGACCGGGACGGGTTGGCTTTCCTTCTTCTCCTCGTCTCCCAGAGAATTACAGCGACGACAATCATCAACCGACCCACAGAGAAAATCATGATCAGATTCAAATCAAGTTTGACGCCCAAACATATGAATATGAACAAAAATATATATGATACGGGTATATTATAAAATATATAAATTTTTCACTCAATCGGATATGAGATAATATACGCATACACATGGGGCAAATTAGTATAAACACAATGTAAATCAAATTAATCAGCCTTCACAAATTTAATAGCTAGCATATATACAATCAAAATAATGACACAAAATATTCACACATAACAACATAAAAGAATCCAATAAATTAAACTAAATATTAATGATAATATAGTATCATGGGTGTAAAAATAGGAAACTTAGTAATAACATATCACGTCAATCCAGATATAAAAAGAAAGCAGATACACTTTATGGTTCATAGAACTTCATACAAACAAACAATTATGGTATGTAACAAAAATTATTGCATAATATACGCATCAATAGTAATCAATGGTCATAAAACTATAAAATAAATCCCTAAAATAAAACGGACAAACATGCATGTGATGGCACACACAAATAAACATTAAAGCAAACATTTATTTATTTAAATTAATTACATATATATATATATATATATATATATATATATATTAAAGACAAAATGATATGATTCGCGCAATCACAAGCATATCAATTAATTTTTATTTTTATAAAGAAAATTATCATTATATAAGACAGTCATGTAAGAATAGAAAAAAAAATACTACATGAGCATAGCCTGATAGGACAAATCAGATGGTGGATCTATAGATATTATAATATTAATCAATAGCAAAACAAAACATTAACATCAAAACAGATCACACATATGAACATCAAGAGCGCATCAAAAACATACAAGAGCATAATTTCTTTTCTTTTTTTACATATGAACATAGATGATAGTCAACGATAAATTGATGTAACAATTCTTTATGGCAGATAAATAGGATCATAAGTAACTTTTTCTTGTATTGACGTCTGATGTGTACTAATGAAAAGAAAAATGTTCAGGCATACCTAGTCATTTGGATCGAGAATCCAAAACAAATCTCATGGAATCGTTCTCGGTTGAATCGGATTATTGCGTCCACCTTAGCTATTCAATCCAAGAAGAGAAGTATAAATCCAATGACGACGGAGATGTTTGCAGGGAAATAAAAAAATTCAATTGGTGAGCTCGTACGTGATAACGTATTGAAGTGGAAATATGGGGAAGGTAAAGAGGCAGAGGAAAGTTTCTATTAATTAGAATCAACTGTGTTACATCCATATATTCCTTTATACACAAACGTAGGAAAAGATTTACTCTCTAATCCAGTTCTAGCAGACCCAGTTAATGGCTAGTCCACCCGTGGAAAAGATTTACTCTCTAATCCAAAAACATGTTTTTGGACTAGATTATTTACTCTCTAGTCCAAAAACTTCGTGGAGACTATAAAGTGTATTTTCCTAAAACACCCTTCCAGGTCTAATTAGTATCAACACATGTAAATGTTACTAGTACTATGTTACTACATACTAGTAGTATCAATACGGTGATACTGCATATTAATATGTATTGTACTAATAGTAACAAAAATATCTTATTGTTACTAGTAAATTATGTAACTACTTTGCTATACTAAACTAGTATACTAGTATACTAATATAGTATAGTATACTAGTAAACTAGTAGTAACTAGTACTAGTAGTAAAATATGTAGTATCAATACATAACCATTCTTTTTGATATGTAGTATCAATACATAACATACTACATATCAATATGTAGTATCAATATATAACATACTACATATCAAACATACTAAAAATATCTTATTGTTACTAGTAAATTATGTAACTACTTTACTATACTAAACTAGTATACTACTATAGTATAGTATACTAGTATACTAGTAAACTAGTAGTAACTAGTACTAGTAGTAAAATATGTAGTATCAATACATAACAATTTTTTTTGATATGTAGTATCAATACATAACATACTGCATATCAATATGTAGTATCAATATATAACATACTACATATCAAACATACTAAAAATATCTTATTGTTATTAGTAAATTATGTAACTACTTTACTATACTAAACTAGTATACTACTATAGTATAGTATACTAGTAAACTAGTAGTAACTAGTACTAGTAGTAAAATATGTAGTATCAATACATAACAATTTTTTTTTTTATATGTAGTATCAATACATAACATATGTAGTATCAATATGTAGTATCAATACATGACATACTACATATCAAACATACTACATATCACATAACATACTACATATTGACATGTAGTATCAATACATAACATATTACTACTAGTATACTAGTTACTACTAGTGTACTGAATATGTTATTACTACATACTAGTTACTACTAGTATATTACATACTACATAATGTTATTACTACATACTACATACTAGTTACTACATACTACATACTAGTTACTACTAATTACTACTAGTATACTAGTTACTACTAGTATATACTAGTATACTAGTAGTACATATGTAGTAACATATGTATTATTATACTTAATGTTATATACTAGGGTTAGTAGAGTAATTTTATTCTTTTCAAAACTTTTTTGGACTAGGGAGTAAATATTTTTTGGCGCTGGACTAGCCAATAACCCGGGTCGGATTTTCTGGACTAAACAGTAAATCCCTCTATACAAATAGGAAGAAGACCCTAAACACTATATCGGGCCGCACATCCATGGGATACAAGCCTACAACCGAATTGAATATTTTTCTGCGTTTGGTAAAGAAAAAGTCTAAATTCATTTCATATTTTTCACCGAAATTCCACAGATAAAAAAATAGATGGGCCCCACTTTTGATGTGACCAATCCAAATACGGGGACGCATCATGTTATCCATTCGATACGAAGTGTAAATTTCGGTGTGCGTAGCGTTGTTTGGTAAATGGTCGAGTCTTGCTGCTAGCTTAACATGTTTTTAACGTGTGAGAAGCGTGGACCAATTTTACAGTGTACACAAGTGACAAGTCTCTGATCTCTATAGCTTGTGGGTTCTACTATTCATGCGCCGGTTGTAGTCAGTTACGTGTTTTCATTTGTTTCCTGATATTTTTTCATCTTAGTACGACAGATTTGGTCCTTAAGTTCGGATTCGATAATAATCTCTCCACTTTAGAAATTCTTTCATTATTTCACGAGGTTTGACTCTTATTTTGGGGGATCTTAAGGTGATAAAAAGAGAAGTTGTTGTGCATTATAAATGGTGATGAAAGTTTCTAGTATCGGAGACATGTTTTTATGCTTAGAGAAGAGAGATTCTAAAACAAGTAGCTTGCTTATGTTTTACTGAAGTTCAGACCAGAAATCATAATCGAAGCGTAGGTTGCAATTTTTACAACGGTTCCTCCCAAGAGTACGACCGAACTCGTAAAATACATCGTTTAGTCGGTTGTTCTGGTTAATAGTTTATCGTAATTGGGCAGCATACGACACACATTCGGTGTTTTGTTTTATTTGGGTGTGTTGTTGGCGACATAGCCAGTTGGGTTCGAACTCCGAGCACCCACCTGCATATACGGGCTTGCTAAAATCAGTTGACATACCCAAATTCGAATGGGTATAGAAATTGCTATTGTGGAGCTTCATTATTTTTACAAGGTTTTGAGATTCATAAAATCCACATTTTTCTTTCTATTTTATTTTAATGGAAACTACATTTCAGTTCATTGAAACTAAAATAGTGATTAGATGATTCTCTACAAGGTTATTAAAAACACTAAAATATAAGATAATCAGTATCCAAATACAAATGACGACACTAATTACAAATACATCGCAAAGAGAAAGATCCATGAACTGCAAAGATATTCAATTTTGTATGTGTAGTAATGATGAATGATGGTGTGAACCGGAATCAACTCCAACCATTTAAAATAATTATTTTCTTCAATGAGAGATGCTCAAAATAAAATGGAGTAATTTACTCAAAATCTTGTAACTCCAAATGAATCCCGTTGCCCTAAATCCCTCTTGTTGAAGATGAATCTAAAGCGAAGTTGAGAAGACCGTTCTTGATGAATCCAGAATAGCAATCCAAGAAACACATGGAGATTTGAAATAATCGCTATTAGAGCGAAGATAAAATCGGTGTAAAGACGAAGAAAAAATCACCCAAATAGCGAAGAAATGTGCCACAGACACCAAAAACAACAAAATTGAACCTAAAAATATAAATAAAACTACTTTATTCACAAAGAAAGTAACATGCTCAGATCTGAGCAAGAATAAAAGGAAGTTCTGAGAGTTTTTTCTTTCTTTCAGGAGTGACAGAGGAGAGAAGGATATACAATGGCTTTTTTTCCTCTAGAAAATCGAGATCTTTGTATTATAAATAGTCCTACCTCACCTAGATGATCCGTGTAGTAAAACTTATAAGCTTTAGGAGACTCTATCCTTGTAAGTCGGTTTTCGAGGGTAGTTATGCCCATACATTTCTAAAATGGTATCAAAGATAGATTTAGGCGGTGTGTGGACTCTGAGTTTCAGTATTTCGTATATGGGATGCAATCCGAACGCCGCAATCCGCGTACCGTAGTTGGCGTACTGCAATCCGTGTGCTACATTCCAATTGACGTATTCAATATTAATCTGTGTGAGTCATGCTCAGTGTTAATCCCATGCTCAAACTCGAGAAACGGCCTCACATATCCTAGATAATCTTTATTGTGAAACTTATAACCATTCGAAGCCCTACGCTTGCAAGCCAGTTATCGAGGGTAGTCAGGATCATGGGTTTCTAAGACTTTGTAAATCAAGATATATTTATCGAAAAAACCGACTAAGAAATATATTATGGCATATAAGCAGACCTAGGCTAATATGTACGAGTGGATATTGCATATCTTGCATATACATGCCTTGCTGAATATTGAAAAATTCCAAGGATTAAATTAACACAACAACATGAAGCCTAAACCGACATGATTTTTTTTTTGCTTTCATTTATAAATCGAGGGCCACTTTCTAATATCATTTTCGAAGGATTAGGTGATTTGGACAAAAGATTGAGGTTCGGTCTTTGATGTTTGTTTCCAACCTGCCCAACCACCTAGACAATGACTTTGGCAGGCAATGAAAAAACTAATCACACGAATAACATGTCTTCTGGTTGTTCAATCGGTATTGAATTTGATTGATCCAAAAGGAGGTGCATTCCAAAAAAGAGATAAAATGGTTTTCGAAATTATTGCATATTTTCAAATTAATTAAGCAATGGTTTTCTTTTACCCTTATTTTATTGCATTGGATTCTTTTTCGGTTTTCAAACAGAAAATGTGGAGTGTTAGTTAACAATTGGAATGCAGCTGAGCATGAAAGTATAATTCTTTGCACATCTTTGTATTCTTTTTTTTTTTCCATCTCCAAGGACCCCAACATGATATATTTTGAGGCATGCGAGATTGAGTACATCTTGTTTTTGCACCGAAGGATATTATTATCTTGCGCAACAACACACAAGATAACATTCAGTTATTTACAGAAAGTAATAAATCTTACCAATATAAAGAAAAGAGGCATTTTTGGGTGGTTTTGGTATCATATCTTGGAAATATCCAAATTATCCCTCGAATAATTACACTAGTATGTAGAGCTTAGCAAGGCTATATCTGTAAAATAGACAACTAAAGGATCAAGGGTCGAACCCCAGTGAACACAACTTTGCGATTTGACATTTCTTTTTTTCTTTTCTCTCCTTCCCCTTTAATTTCCAACTTCTCCTCTTCCTTCACTGTTTTTCTCCGTAGAAATTAATGGACAACTAAAAGTTAAATTCTGAAAGAGACGATACTAGAAATTCAACCCGATCCCAACTATTATCGATAGAAATTCAGTTCAAATCTCTGTTTCAATTTCCTTGAACTTTAAATTTGTCTCTCTTCATTCTTTCTAATCAAGTTTTATCAAAAATTTACCGATTCAGTGGTTATCCCATGATTAAATTCGATGATGAATTCTGTCGGTTCCTTTAAACAATTGGTAAGAAAATGTTATGTTGTTTTGATTCTCTGTATTATGTTGTCCATGCAATTGGAAATTCGTTTTCCGATTTGATTTCATGAAATCAATTGGTATTGTGATCTTCATAATATTTTAAATTATCACCTGTAATAGAAGTTTGCACCAATTTGACCTTGGTTTTCTGCTGCTTTGATCATTATATTTTAGTTGTTTGACAAAATAATGTATTAAGTTTTTGAAGATTACATGTTTGCTTAAACGCCTAACAGAATACACTGTTTAATTTTATTAGTCTGTGTGAACATTATTAACTCCCTACCAACATCGACCATAACTGAGCTCTACAGAATCTTCATATACATGCCATAACTTTAGCAACATCTTTATTACACAGTAAAACTTCAAATTATGTTTTCAAACTAGAACTTGGCCCGTGCAGTAATAGCACGGCCACGAAAATAAGTGAAAACAATTATTTTGGACGGTGTTATTCATTTGCTGTTACTATTTAAAGTGACAATTGTTCTTCATACATTTTGATTATTTATTTATTTTTTTGTATTTCACCGAGCTTATTTTAACACCTAAAAAATCAAGCACAACTTATAAAATATAATGTTATGTGTGTCATAACGACATCGAATAAACATTGCACTATATTGACTAGTTGTGATACCACCACCAGAACCACCCATTACAACTACCTTTTTCACCAGCAACATTGCCGCCACGGGCTCCGCCACTCACAAATATCACCCTGATTATCCATAATATCTATTGATGTAATTATTAACATAGTTGTTATCTATTGAGTGGGAGTATATATTCATTTAGATAATTAATAAGACATTTATCATGAGAGATTAATAAAATATTTACTATGAGAAATTAATGAGATAATAATGATTTGCACATACTAAGACCGTTAGATATGAATTTCTAACTTTCAATCATAGACGTCACTTATAAACACTTACTTAAACAATCATTGATTTATCTTCTCCCTAAACAAATCTTGAGTATGATACTAAAAACAATTGATAAATTAAGGAACTAAAGATTTCGAGGATGATATCAAATCATCAAGGAAATAAGGTTGAGCGAAATCATGTTCTTGGATTTAATTTCTTTTGTCTCTTTAGACTATCTCTAATTCCCAAATTTATTTCTGATTTAGGTTTGCTCAAAAGTGGGGAACTAAAGTTTTTAAGTCCACTCCTCCTTCTAGATGTGAGTGAGAAAATCAATTGTTTAGTTTTATGGGAATGTATGTTTGTTATTTTTAGTCTATAAAATTTCTCCACTTTGCTTTTGATTTTTGGGATGGGAAAAAGAGAATATGTAATGCATTATTTCCCAATTAAAGCGTATATTCATGGGATCGACCACAAAGGTGGATTTATCAATCGGGAGGGCAAATCAAGATCTCTCTTTATGTTAACTAACTTAGTTAAACTTTGTTTTATAATATAGAACAAAGAAACATGAAAAAATATCACCTAGGTATGATATAACTCGTGTCATAACCGTGCGACTTATTAATAAGTTAATTTATTGTGTATTGATTTTGATTCATACCGTTCGTTTGCAGTTATAACTTTAACTATCATGTATTTTTACCGAGTTTATGTTATCATTAAGACGATCAATAAGGTTAACCAATTTGTGGCGAAACATCATTAACAGAAAAATATTACTTTCACCAACACCCCCAACCACTGGACGTGCTTTTCAATTTTTAATCACAGACGTCATGAGAAATATTTATATTGAACAAACTTAAGTCGTCAATTAATTTATTTCACTATTTTATTTTATTATATTGGTTTGTTTTAATTAAATTCTCTTTTATATTGTATCAATTTTACTTAACACTAAAAGTCATAATTTGTCTGATCGGGTATTATTTGGGTGATCCAACGGTATATGATGTTATTGCCTTATAAGATCTGGTATCATCCACGAAATGTTTGGTTTTTTTCCTTACCAATCATGCGAAAAAATAGCTAACTGTATCTTTCACAATATAATGTTGTGCGTTTGTAAAGACACAAAAATATTATTGTTCACTATTATTCACCAACACCCACCACCGTTAAAAACAGCCATCGACACTATTTCTTCCACCATCAGGGAAAGACCAACACCCACCATAATATTTTTGTGTATTTAATATCTCTACCACCCATTACTTCATCCAATACCACCATTAATATTTATTAATATAATTTTTAATAAAATTATTATTTACTAATAAAAATATGTATTTATTAAATCGTAAGGGGACATTTATGATGAAAAATTAATTCATAATTTATTATGAGAAACTAATGGGATTCTAATTAATAAAACATTTATAATAGTTTGGTTGAGCAAACCAAGACCGTGGATTTATCTTCTTCCTAGACAAATTTTGGCCACTACTTACATAGTCTTTAGTTCGGCGTAGATTCATCTAGCGCTTAACCCGTGCTGAAATGGCATGGGCATAATTTTTATCTGGATATTAAATTTAATATTTGTTAATTATCGAGTTTACTCTCCTTATCATTACAAAAATGAAGAAAAAACCAATATATATTTTTACTCTTCAGTCCACAAATCTTTTATCATGTACTCATATATGATCCCTTTCCGGTATCTTTGATATTTTGACATTCTCCCAAATAGTGTTTATCTTGCCCTCATTCACAACAAAACCAATGATATTTGATATGTTTTATAGTTTGCAAAGAAAAAAACATATTATCGATCATTTGAAATGGTATTTCTCTTCTACATCTCCCTTATTTTAGTGACCGCGCAAAACCAAATCATCGAATTATGTAGAATAAAACAAAATTACTTCACTCAAACTCATTCTTCCTATAAATAATTGTGTCCCATAAGCTCAGAATCCTTGTTTATTTTGTCCCATTCTAAAATGGTCCAAAAAGATTGAAACTCTGAATGGACTCTACAATACGTATTACATCGTATGTTCTTATATTTGAATACCACAAATAAATACTAATTCATTTATCTAAGCCACTATATTATAAAACGTTGAGACATTTCAGATGGAAACCCATTCGACTATGAAAAGATATAACTCCAATTGTTGAAAACTCCCAGACAGTCTACGACATTGATTTTCTAAATGTGAGTCATTTCATATGGCAATCCACCACCAAAACCACTAATTGCCACTACCTTTTCCACCACCATCACCATCGTCACCGGCTCCATGCATCTCCAATCTCAAACACCACCTGGGTCATCCCTAATTTCTATGTATGTGATTATTAATAAATTTATTATTTATTTAATAAAATATATTTAGAAAAAGAGATATTTTGTAAAAGGGTCGTAAGTTTATGGCCTAATTAGGGTCTGGGTCGTACAACATGCAGTTGATGTATTAGGGTCGTTGATTGACCAATGACTGGTTTGACCGTTTAAAATATTTACTAAATTGCCCTCATGAAGTAGTTAAATTACATTATATCCAAAACATGTTTTAAACTTAACCGACTCTTTTCAGAAATTTTCTCGAACACATACCGTGCGTTGTGTACAATTGAAAAATTCATACTCATTTGGACTATAAGACTCATCTATTCTGAAGCCATTGCATTGAAGTACTATTTGTTGTGGTAAAAGAACAATGTCAATCTCGCCTCTTTGAATTTTTCCTTGAGTATTCTATAACGACTATGATAGAGTTCTTGACATCCATGAAATATCATCAACAATAAAGTAGTATCCGATTGAGGTGTAGATTTAAGCATGTGAAACTAGTTTTGTAATGATTTGAAAATTTCGAGTTTCATTGCTGCAACTAAACTAGTTCTCCAGTGATCCACGGTACAATTAATTAAAAAAACTTCAATATAAGTCAAACTCCATTAATGAGTTCTCATGCTAGATATGCGTCCACCTCTACCTCAACCTCCATCTAATGCAAGTTTAGCTGGAGGAGCAAGTGCCGCTAAAGATGCTAGTGCTGCTGGAGATGCTAGTGTAGATGGAGATGCAACTGAAGCTGGCATAGAAGTGACAGAAACACATAGAAATAAATAAAACCCCTGAAGATGACACATAAGTGACAAAACCAAAGGGAAAGAAACGTTCTGATGTGTGGAACCACTTTGATATGGAACCCAAGCCTTCGAAATATGCAAAATGTCGCCACTGTAAGACAAAAATTGGAGCTCGGGGTACCAAGTATGGGACAGGTGGTATGAATAATCATTTGAAGATATGTAAGCAGAAGCCCAAGGAGGAAAAAGGACAGAAAACTCTTGATTTTCAACCGGCTAGGCTAGGAGAAGAAGGAAAATTGGTTGCGGTAACTTTTAATCAAGATGCATGTACAAAGGCAGTGATTTTATTTGTGATTTTAGATGAGAAGCCGTTTAGAGTGGTTGAAGGAGAAGGGTTCAAGGAACTTTGTAGGGTACTTGAATCCAGATTCAAGATCCCTTCTCGTATGACCATTTTGCGGGGTGTATTAAATATGTATGAAGCTGAAAAGGAGAAGATGAAGAACTACTTCAAGGAAAACAATGTGAGAGTTTGTCTCACCACTGACACATGAACCTCAAATGCCCAAAATAAAAGCTACATGGTTATAACTGCGCATTTTATTGATAAAGATTGGAAGGTGCACAAACTGGTAATCAACTTTTTCCAAATTTTAAGTCATTCAGGTGAGGTAATTGGGAAGATGTTAGAGGAATGTTTGTTAGATTGGGAACTTCCTGGGTTTTTACTATTACGCTTGACAATGTTAGTGCTAACGATTTACCTATTGATTATCTAAGGGAGGATGGTCATTTAAAGGAGCAAGTGATTAGTTCAAATGGTGTACTGGATACTAAATTTATGCAAGTTAGATGTGATCCTCATGTGCTTGCACTTGTTGTGAATGTTGGCTTGGGAGAGTATCACATGGCTATTAAGAGAGTAAGGGATGTGGTGAAGTATGTGATGGATTCTCCTGCTAGGTTGAGTAAGTTTATGGATTTTGCTAAACAAGAAAAGATAGATTGCATAAAAGGTTTAGTTTTAGATGTGGATACAAGATGGAATTCTACTTACTTGATGTTGGAAGCTGCTTGTAGGTATCAGAAAGCTTTTGAAAGGCTAGCACGGGATGATAAGGCTTTCAAAAATAAGTTTTGTTTCAACGAAAGATCCATCCCTCCTGTATTTTCTACTTCTACTGGTGCTAGTGATGATGTTGACATGGAAGAAGCTTGTACCCCTGCTCATAACAAAGGCAAGAAGAAGGCCCCTCCTCCGCCTCCTATACATGCTCCATATATGGAAGATTGGGCCAATGCAAGATCATTTGGGAAATTTTTAAAGGCATTCTATGATTTGACTGTCAAGTTTTCTTACTGTACATGTGTTACTTCACATGAGTTCTTGTTTAACGTATGTGTCATTCATAGAACAATGAACACATGGGTAAAAATTTCAGATCCATTTCTCTCTGGTATGGGCACTAAAATGCTAGACAAGTTTAATAAGTATTGGAGAGAATATGAGAAAATGAACACTCTCATGTTCATTGTTGTTTTGCTTGATCCACGTGAGAAAATGAAAGGTTTAAATTTTATTCTTGATACTTTAGATATCACGGGTCCGTCATTACGTAAACACTTATCGACTTATGTGAGAACTGATTTTCAAGAACTTTTCGAAGAGTACAAGTGTCTTTATGAAAATGATGAAAACATGTCTAGTGCCACAAGTGATTGTGATAATGTTACTCAATCTTTTGGGGTTACTGATGATGAAGATTCTGCGTATGCTAGTCTTATAGCAGAGAGATCAAGAGAAGATGAGGAGGATGACAATGTTGAGGGGAAAACTGAGTTGGAGTTATATTTAGAGGAGAAACGTGAACCGAGAATTATCCCTACCGGTGTTCAGTTTGAAATTTTAGGTTGGTGGAAGACTAATAGTACAAGGTATCCTGTATTATCACACATGTCGAGAGATATACTAGCCATACCAGTCTCTTCTGTTGCCTCGGAATATGCCTTTAGTACTGGAAGGAGAGTTATTGATCCAGATCGAAGTTCACTGCTGCCTAAGACATTTGAAGCGTTGATTTGCATGCAAAGCTGGTTACGGACACCGGTTGATCTTGATCCAAACACCTTAGGAACTGATGATGCCGAAGATGTTTCAGGTATTTTCTCTACTCACTGTTATTTTCTCTACTCATTGTTTGTCACTTATTGATGTAATTTCTTGCAGAATTTTTAGGTTCTCTTGCAACTTCTAAGTTCATCCGCATTGACATAGATGATGACGAAAAAGAAGATTCAACTTTGTTATCGTGAAGTTGATTATAAATGATTTAATGGGTTAGCGGTAAGTTTCTCAAGTTTGTAGTTTTAGCAGTTGATATTTATTTTTTTGGAATAAAACTTAGATTTGTTTAAGCATATGCATAGCCAAGTTGAATCAATGAACTGTCAATAATGTGAGTACTCTCCTTTACGCCAAAATAGCTTAAACTCAGGCCATTGCCTTTGAAGGTAGATCATCTTAGTCAACTGTTATGAATGGGTGAGTGAATTACAAAGTTTGAATATCAGATCTTTATCCGTGGAAAGCCCCCTTATCCGATTTGTATTCTATAGTTCTTATAAGAGAGATAGCCAAACATTGTTGAAGAATTTTGTGAAGTGGTTTATGGTGAAGCATGTGTTATTAAACTTGCTTTTTCTATTCTCTAGCATTGCACTCAGTAACCGAATTGCTCCCCTTCAGGCCTTCAATTTACTATTATCCCGTCTATATTTTTTATACTTCGTAATTAGTAATTGTTATACTAATGAGATAGATTGACTTCTTGTGCTCTGAGTTGTCTGGCTGCCTTCCTAGGAATATTTTTGGGCATCTTTACTGTTGCTTTAACTTCTAGAAATCCTTGGCTTCATATTATTCCTTTTAGTAATTTTTTGTTAGTAAAAGGGGTACACTATGTGAATCCACCATTTTTAGGCTCATCTCTGTTTGTTTATCATTCGCAGGAGTTCCCGTGGAAGGAGGAGAGGTATCCTGGGAGACAGCAACTGCACCAGTTGATCCCGTCATGCCTGCAGCTAGTGGCTGAGAATGAGGGGAGTATTAAGCTCTATAATTTTGCCGTCTTTTATTCTCTTTTGAGATAGTTTTGTTTCAATTAGTATGTAGTTAAAAGATTTTTGGAGTTTTTCTTAGCTCGATAATGCGAACCTCTATTATTCTCATAGCAGAATGAATCTTTTCACACTGATGAATTGTAGTTAATGAATGTTTATAAATCATTCGGTTAACCAAAAACCATTTGGTTTTTAACAAAACCGAAACCAATGAAACCGAATAGGCTATATGGTTTCATTGGTTTTCATTATTGGAAAACCGAGTACTTTGGTTTCGGTTTAGGTTTTGCCAAAAACCGATAAAAACCGAACCGAGTACTAATTACCTAATAAAGTTACGACCCTTTTACAAAATATCTCTTAGAAAAATGTAATGGGTTGAAAAGAATTTTAAAATTTATTATGATTCTTTATTAAAAATTTTATTATTTATCTTATTAAATTATATTTATTAATATAATTATAAGACTATTTAATTATAGTCTATGGTTTGAGTGTTTCGCGGAAACACACTAAATACTTGGACAAGTGTGCATCTCATGGCTATGGTTTGAGTGTTTTAGCTTTCTCTACTTTAGGGGAACTAGGAGATGACACTTTATGTTTTTTCAAACGTCTGAAGAATTGTTTAGCTAGCAAAGACGTTAGTATGGGTTTTGGTAGTTTTATTTTTCATAAATTAGGTATTGTTATTCAAAGAGGTGTTGGTGCCCAGCTTGTTGCTAGGTTGCCCACCAAGTGTTTGTAATTTCCTATTTTTACAAATTATTTAATAAAAATATATTTAGAAAAATGTAATGGGTTGAAAAGAATTTTAAAAGTTATTATGATCCTTTATTAACAAATTTATTATTTATCTAATGAAAGTATATTTATTAAGATAATTATAAGGCATTTATGATAAGAGATTAATAAAGTATTTATTATAAGAAACTAATGATTCAATAATGATGTGAACAATCACAACCATAGATTTAGCTTTGCCAAGAATGAATCCTGGCCACTCTTTATCTTGCCTAAGTTGTCCAAACTACACTTTATAAGCATGATTAATAGATTTATCACTTTAAATGGTAGTTTGTATGTTTCCGTCGGTTGGGTTTCTAATTAAAAGTTAGATTTTTCTTTTCAATGCAAAACCATTAGTGTAGGGTAAACCACCTGATCTCCTTTGAAGTCCTAGACTAATTGAGCTAGCGCGAGTCCGCGAATTGACTGCGACAGAAAATAGTCAGACTCAGTTCTCTAAGGATTAGGGGTAAATCTAAACATATTTTCACAGCAGCAGAGTACCGGAAGGTAATGATTTAGGACATACTCTGTTTGGTTCAGCTTTTGAGAGTTATTAATTCATTATACAATGCATATATTTGTTCTGCTCCGTATGGAAATGGTTTACATTTCAGCCTTTGAAAAAGGATTTAAGTTTCCTCATGCAATCATTCTCTTCTAAAAGAGCAGGCAGAGCCGCAGAGTAGACCAAATGTCTCGAATTCCTGATAGAATTCACCCAAGACCGACTCTATCAAGTTGGCAATCTGGATTGGTTGCGTGTAGATATTTTTGTTCCGGTGTTTCAAACTATGAAAAATACTGAGCTAGGTAAAACTGAATTTAGGTTCTATATTGAATTTAGGTAAGAATAGGTAATTATTTAGGTTCTATATTGAATTTAGGGATTATTGGTTTGGTTCTATATTGAATTTAGAGAAAATTTTAATTCAAATTGGTTTTAGGTTCTTATAAAAAGAGAGGTGTTGGGAAAAATTGTAAAAACTATAAAGATTTAGTCAGGGATTGCAAAAATACAGGGGTGTCGATAACCACCCTTAGCCTAGCCGTATCTCCGTCCCTAGCAGGGGCAATAGAAAATGAATGGAGAATATGTTTATTTGCTTCCTTTTCTAGCAGTTAGAGTAATAGTCGGCATTACATGAAAAAGAAAGAGATTAACTTTTATTATTTTTGTTTGCTTCATTTTTTTTTCTTTTTAAAGTACTACATGAGTTACTGTTATGTTGTAACTCTTGGCAGTTAGAATCACTCTTTGGGTAAATAAAGAGAATCCAAGCGTATTGAAATTTACCACAACATCATAATTATTTCACTTATTCATGATCAGCAGGTGCATCGCACGTGCGTCTAGATTAGATTAGCTTCAAATGAGTTTTAACCATTTGGCATTGATTATTGACATTGACAATTGACTGAGTGTTGAGTTTGACCGTTGACTAAGACATAAAAACAACACAATTACGGAACGAACAGAATGGCAGGCGCATCACGCGTGCGTGTTATACTAGTATTAATAAACAAATCACATATTTATTCAAACCCCTCTCCAACTAATTGATTGTCCGACTATTTCTTTTTCCATAATTCAAAAGATTAACCTACTTTTAAACTTTAATTACAAGTTATATTTTTACTTGAACCCCTTTCTCTCCTACTAGTTGACTGTCTGGCTATTTCATTTCCCATGGCTTTGGTTTGACTCGTCAGAGCCAGTCGGACAATTCACTTATTTTTAGTATTTTGGCAAAAAGCTAAATCCACGGATTGAGCATCTGACCCCAACCTTGCCAGAAATCATAGAGAAAAGTATCTGACCTCAGCATCCGACCTCAACCGTGCTGGACAAAATCATATACCTCTCCTCTAACTGTTGTTATGTGGTACGTATTTTGCTTTTTTACATAAGAATGCACAATTGCAAATTTAAAATATATGCATGGTTTTATTTTCCGACTGTCGAATTTAAAATTTTTCTCTAAGGTTAATGACACTAATTAAGAAATATAGTACATTAGATTTATCATTTCTTTCTTATTGAAGATGTTAGATAAAATATTATACCTCAGGTTTATCTTGCTTATTGAAGACATTAGATAAAATATTCGCATTAGGTTTATCATGCTTATTGAAAACATTATACTATATATTTATTTATTTATTTATTTGATACACGAAAGACGAACTCAGATCCCTACCCGAACCCAGACTGGACTGGCCTCATGCCATACCTAACCCTCCATAACCCAATTATAAGATTATAGTATTACAAACCTTTATGGTGGGGATTAAACCCCTTACTTCCTCCATAGTGGGTTTATGGGAAACCATTGAGCTATAAGCTTGAACCCAAAATGAAAATGTGGTAACAATTATAGTTGAACTTGATGATGAACTTGGAGGAATTGATGTTGTCTTTTCCTTCATCACAAAGCTTAAACACAAGAATGACTAATCTATTAACCTTCCAAATTAAAACTAAATTCCTAATAACACCACATACAGGGACTAAAATTAAACTAATAATAACATTATTTAGGAAATCACAAGCCCCCCAAAATATCCTGGACCAAGACCTAACTTCGAAGACAAAAAGGGATCTAAAAATATCTCGACCTGTTAAACATTTTAACACACGAAAATGAATTAAAGATACAAACAGATTACCACCAAAAGTAGAAACCAAAGTAGGTCTACTTAGCTTTAATGGATCTGTTAAAACAACCAACACAATTGTTGTTGCTTGAATTTGATTATAGATCCGAACCGATGGTGCCAACATGCTCAGAATCCTTCTCGCACAAACGATACATGCACTACGATTCCACATATCTACTAAGAAACCCACAAAAACAGTAAGAACAAATATTAAAAAAAACTAATTTTAAAATAAAAGCTAGAATAATAACGCAGATCAGAAAATATATGTGAAAAGAAAGCTTGGGGTGTTGATTAATCTTCTCAGATCGACTTCAAAGAAGCCGATCTGAGAAGAGGGGTTCCCAGGCAGACAAGGTTTTCGTTGTGGGGTTTCTTTTGGAGTGATAATTTGAGTGAGCATTTTTAATATGACAATTGTATGTATAATCTCTTTGAGAGGTCATACAAATTCTATAAAGCGAGTATGCCACTATTAGCCATACCAACAAGTACGGTAGAGAGGGATAAGGGGAATTCAACTGAACTATGCAAACAATTTTATTTTGGTGAGATTCCATTCAAAATTGAATAAGACCTAGTATTACCAACAATGACATTTTTACTCGTTGGAATCCATCCGTGGACTGAGTGAATTATTGCAAATTTACAAAATAAGATGAATTTATTGATGGTCATCTACATGTTAACTAAGGCTACAGTCTTCCCTAAAATCCACCCTATCCGACAATGCACTCGTTCACTATGCGGTATATAACTAGATGAAGAATAAATCTCAGTTGTTGATAACAGACTTATACAAAACATATAAGTTCTCGTATATCGATTACATGCAACTACTGTAGGTTGCATAAATTATGCCATAATTATAAAGGTCCGATTACAATAGAGTATAATTTTTATTGGCCGTTTTTGGAGAACATTCATGCCAATTGTTTGAATCAAAAAAATTATTAACAACAACTGTACCTTTTGATTAAAAAAAAAAAGACAAGTTCATTGAACTAAACCAATACAAACAATTATTTTTTTAATTTTTTAACAATTAGATGGATTAAATCTTAAATCTCTTGTTATGTTTTTTAAGAATGTAGCCGAACAAAATTTAAAATCTTGGTATAAATTTTGTCAGCATTGGATCTCCAATTCTTGTTGACCATGGATGTCTGGATAAATTGTGACCTCAGACAAACTTCAATATAAATTTACTCATTTGACCTCTTGGCCATCCTCTCTAAAATAGATTATATGCATATACATATTTGAATCACAAGGAAACTCTTAAATGATTTTGGATGGTTTGGAGTCGCGGAACTTTTTGGGTTATAATGTTAATTTTGAAAATAGGGATGAATTTGTACTACGGTATTTTCAATGACAAATTTTGGACGGCGATGCAAATTTAAGATCGTAATGATATATAGGTCTGGTCATAATACAATTTACTATTCACCAGGGCAAGTTTTGTCGCGATACATATTTTGGAGTATACACAAATTTTGGATGAGAGATCGTGCGATCTAGAGATGTATATTGGTGAAACTATAAGTAGAAATCTCATTTTTTACCTCCCGTTGTTGATATTCAAGCTAGATTTACTCAAAAACTCCATCCTTATTCAAATCTTGTACTTAATTAGCTCAATAGTTAGAGAACTCAAGATCACTCGTTCAACTTTGAGAATTGATCTTTAATAATAGACAAATTTATTGCTCGTTTGTTTTTACAGCTCGCTCTAGCTTTACTGGTAAAATCAAATTTACTTAAAATTCTCGTACTTAAATAATTCTATCTAACAAACTCGAAATCGCTCGATTCAATTTTGATAAATTGGTATTTAATGTGAAACCCATATGTTGCTTGTTTTTTCTTAAAAGTCAATCAACCCTTATTCTGAATAATAAACCTATTTTACGAACATATAAATATAACCCTCGTAATCCTTCAAAGGGTTAAGAGAGTCCTCATCTGTTCATGGTACTTCCAGAAAAAATTTGGGCTGAATTTGTTCCATTGTATGTTATTTGGTTAATAGACTTCTTACACCCATTTTGCCGAATATTTTTCCATACTCTGTAATGCATTTCAATTACCAAATTATGATTTTTTGAAAGCTTTCGATTGTTGTATTACCCGATTTTAAGTGATTTTCGTCAAAATATGCCATGTTTGGTTAGCCGTTCTTTCCATTAAAAATGCATATTGGACAAAAGGTAGAAGTGCTCATTTTAAGTTTTTATGTATAACCAAATGTTAAATTTTGAATGAAAGATCAATCAATTTGTACGTATGTATATACACCATTAGTTAAATATTAACGTCCATCAAAAAAAGTAAAATATTAAGAAATGCATTTAATATACATATTGGGGAAGGCAACAAATGTTATCTTGACTGACCAAGATCACTGGTTAAAAAAGAACGCGAAATTGGGATAAAAAAACTAATTGGGGGATATAGATTACTTCCCCCAACCCATGGTGTGTGTTAAGGGGTGATTTTTGGGTATGAAAATTCTAAAATACCCTTTGCTCAAAATAAAAATAAAAAACTTAAAATCAAAAATCAAAATCATATCCCCCATTTATCCCACTCCCTTTTAAATTCTCTTCCCTTTTAAATTTTCCCCATTTTCCCACTCCCTTGAAAACGATTTTTTTTTATCATTCGGAAGCGATGAGGACCATGCCGGTAGTGATGAATACCATGCCGGTATTGATGAAGACCATGCCGGTATTGATGAAGACCATGCCGGAAGTGATGAAGACATGCTGGAAGTGATGAAGACCAATACCGGCATAGATGAAGACCATGCCGGCATAGATGAAGACCATGCTGGCATAGATGAAGAGCATGCCGGTAGTGATGAAGACCATGTTGGAAATAAAAAAAATTACATAGCCGGAAGTGATGAATATCATGCCGGAATTGATGAAGACCATGCCGGAAAATGGTGCCGGCATACTTGGTAACTAACATTCAATGCCGGAACTGAGTGCCGGCATGCTCGATAGAAATCTATCAATGCCGGTAGTCAAGTGAAAAAAATTTGAAGTTTCCTGGATACTTTTCATCATGTGCTGACATAGAAATTTAAGCAACATACTATGCCGGCATAGATACCGGCATGCTCGAAAATTAACTGACTGTGCCGGCATAGATACTATGCCCCCGGACCCCTCCGGATAGTGGCAAACATTTATGAAAATTTCCAACAAATGCCGGCATGGTTTTTTCGGTTGAATACAATGCCGGCACCGAGCTATTTCAGCTGCAACAATGGTGGATTCAAAGAAAAAAAAGATTAAATTTTCAACCTCTTAGCAACAATTCTCTCTTCACAATCGTCCTCCACTTTCACCAAAAAAAGTTTCATCTCAAAAAAAATTTCCATCTTTCTACTCTCATCTCATTCACCCAAATACAAATACACACTAATCATTTAACAAATACTTAAGATTTTTATTAATTATTATTAACCACTAAACCTGATTAGTGAGGGGTAGATTAGGATTTAAAAAAATACTTAGATAAGGGGTGACCCTGATTTGATATTTGGATCCAGTTTTTGTCTTTTTCTTCTATCCCCGAATTAGTTTCTTTATCCCCAATTTCGCGTTCTTAACAAAAGCCTTTATAAGCCACTTGCCTAACACAAAGCATTATTTCTGCATTTGGCACATTACAACATGATTTATGTGATGAAGAAGCGAGTCAAATTCTGCTTTCAAATGGTGTCACTATTACATTTCAAGTCGAAATCATAAGAAAAGTTGTTACTGACAGAACACCTATAAATGAAAATATTGGATGTCAACACACTTCAAATACTTAAGGTGGTCAAGAAGGAGCGAATGAAAAGGAAGAAAACAATTGGCTAAGCAAAATAAGAAATGTCGTTATTGTAACCATCCATGCCATTATATCAGTACATGTCCAGCTAAGGAGGCTCCTGAAGAGACCTCAAGTAATGGGAAGATAAAGGAAAAGAAAAAGAATACTTGCGACGATTTACCTTACTTGATGCGGAGACCTCGAGTAGTGGTAAGAATGAATGAAGAAAAAAAAAAAAAAAAAAA
>NC_039363.1:167519683-167574341 GCF_003573695.1 Papaver somniferum | reverse complement strand
ATGAAAAAAAAAAAAAAAAAAAAAAACTTGCGGAGACTTGGATTTCAATCCAATATTTTTTGTAAAATGTTACAGGTTTTTCTAAAAGATAAACTCATATTTACATTTAACATAATTGTGTTGTAATTTTATCATCTTGGAATTATATATTACTTAATCAACTTGTCTACCTTGTGAATACATGTCAAAAAAATTTTATTTTGAAAAAAATAGATATTATTTATTTGTTTTTAAAATCTATTTTACAATTAGTATAGATTTGTTGACTATAAACAGCAATAATATCAAATGTTATGCTGATTTTAAATCTTTAACTTACTACTTCCATGAACCAGAGAAATCTATAAACTCTATAAATGTTTGTGGTGCTCACTCTTCTCTGCTTTTTATAAATTGAAGATCTTGTTATTGTAAAATCCTAAGGCGAGAGTATTTTTTTACAGGATTTTATTTGAGAAAGATTTCATAGTTTATCTGAACGGAAACAGAGGTAAACCTTCTATTGATGATTTCTTGTTCGAATCTTATCATAAGTTCATATCATCTGATAAGGGTAGAGGAAGAATTAAATAAGTTTTGAAGGAGTCCTTTAGCACAAAGAAGGAGCTTAACCTTGTTAAGACTTCATCATCGAATGTGAAATCTGAAATGGCTAAAGCTATTAAAGATCTTGGAGAAGATACTAAGAGTTTGAAATCTTCAATGTTGGATCAAGCTTGCAAGGATGACATCCTAAAGCCCTTTTTTAAGCTTCTAGAAATGATAATAGAGAAGTGAGTATGTTGTGGATTTAGAGTGAAGTTAACAAAAAAATATTCTGGTAGTGATGACTGGGAAGTGAGTATCTTATGGATTTAGTGTTGGAAAACCAATAGTTTTATGTGAATAAAAATTAATAATAAAACGGTTTTTCCAAAAATAAAAACACCTACCAAATTTATCTCTTCGTTTTTTACGGGATAAGTTTACTTTATATATTTTGGATTTGGGTTAGGGTTTTATGTGTAGTGAACTTTTCTTTTCTTGTCGTGCGTGTAGAGAACTTCTTCCTTCTATGTTTTATACGAGGTTTTAAGTGCTAACGATTTGTGAGTTTTCCGCTGCCAAGTTCTAGAAGGACAAGTTTGAATGTGCTATTCAAGTTTGTTAAGATTGTTGTATCTTGGAGGCAGATGTACCCGTAGGGCTATAGCATCATCTTTTTCAGAGTGTAGCCGGGCATTCTTGTCTTAAGGACAGTATGTTGAACATGCGCCTCAATCTACCATTACAGTTTTTCTTGTTTCCATGGTGTTTAGCAGGATGTTCAAGACATTAACAGTTGACTAAGGAGAACACACTAAAAATCAGATAAGTGCCTCTTATATTATTTAGTTGTTTGATTAATTTTTTAATTGTTATTCTCCAACAATCTTAAGACAAGAGTGCCTCGCAGTAACAATTAAAAACAAACAAACAAGGAATGTTAACTTTGTTTTTCTGGTAGTAATCTAAAGAAAAACCACAAAAAATTGTTTTGCATTGGTTGTTTGGTTTGTCTCTAGTCAAATATCTAATGTGGTATGTTTCAAATCAGGTGTACTGTAGGCTAACTTTGTTGAGCCATCTCATGATAAACAAGGGTTTGAACGTACAACTGTGCTTGCTAGGATTGAAGCACGTCTTGTCCAGATGCAAAAGACATACTGGACCACACTCTGTCATAAAGTTGGATACTCCTGTCGACGTAACAAGAAGCTTGTAGCAGCTGGAGATAGTTCGCCTGATTTTCTTCTTCGGTAATCATCCAAAAGTACGATGGGATCTACATCATGTTGGGAACCTGTTAATGGAAATGGGAACATGTACGGTAAAGGTGATAACGGAAAGCCAACCAGCAGATTTCGACCTAGATCAAGTTCTTCAGAAGAGGATGACAGTGACTCTGAAAGGCCGCCTGACAATTAGAGTGAGAGCTTAGAAGCTTAAACAAGAGTAATATTTGTAATTAAGATACTTCTTTCTCACCACGGATGTAGGTCAACAAGGCTGAACCACGTTACATACTTGTGTTAATATTTGTTTTACAATCTTTACATTTGACGTATGTTTTACTTCTTATTTGATTATGTCTTGTTAGTCATTAGATCTATATGGGCGTGATTGGCAGAAATTATGCTAGCACATTTTGGCACTAGATCTATATGGGCGTGATTGGCAGAAATTATGCTAGCACATTTTGGCACTAGAAATAGGGAGGTAAAGAGATTTCCTGTACCTCCCTTAAAAGTTCTTCAAAACCCTAAACCAAAGTTTTTTCTTTTCCATAGACTTCTCTGTACTTAGATAGTTGATCTCTGACACGGAAAGATCTCTATGATTTCGTGGCCGAAAAGTCTTAGAAGATCCTCAAAAGAGTCATAAGTCTAAAAAATATCGCTTATACTATGTAATTTAATTTAAAGTTTTTTATTTCACTTTCTCAAGACGCTCAAGAGGGTTGGCGGTTAGAACATCAAAAACGCTTATAGATTCTTGAAAAGGTTCAAATAACCTCCTCCACGACTTAGTTAGGAAGAAATTAATCCAAGTAAACTTCATAAGAACAAAGATATTTACGACAGTTGAAAAAAAATTATGATTGAAGATTTTCTTTATGGTACTATACAAAACTGATAACAACTCAAACCCCTTTTAATTAGAGACCCAGATCTAAACAGGGGACAAAGTTTATAGAGTAAATAATCAATCAACAATCAAATATGTTGAAAATCTAAATCTGTAGGTGTTGAGAATTTCCCAAAAATGAAAATTTCTTAGCATCAAAACTGGTTTCTAACAATTAAAGGTATGACGTGTAAAAGGAGGTAGTTTACTCGAAAAAAATCATAAAGGAAAAAAACCCTCTTCCTTACACCAAAACTTTATCCAGATTAGGGAATTCTTTTTGACGTCACTTCTGAGCATGTGCAAAACTAACTGACGATCTCTCTGAGTTTAATATCATACAAACAATCTGACTATTGACCTACTAGCTAATGTGCAATACCAACAGACTTAGGGTCTCGATTTTCTAGAAGAAAAGAAAAATTCAATATTATTGCGTTTTTTTGCAGGGAAGACGATGGTGACGAGGCGATCTGATCGTACGGACAATGGAGGAACTGATGGTGTACCATCTGATGGACTAGACGCGATGGAGCCAGGAGAGGTTCTCCCAAACGAGATCTGTCCAAGAGAAGGGAAACCCGATAACCAATATCGAGAAGGACTAACCGATAATTCTAGCTCTAACGAAGAAGGTGCCTTACCTGAGAATCATGACGAAATCCATCCAACCCAAAACGGAGGTCTACTGAATCCAGTGCTTAACTCAGCGATGCGAAAATAGGATTCTTCTAGTCACAATAATAATAATGCCGCCCTCGAGGCTGTCAGAAAAGTTCAAAAGGTGCAAGAAGAATGAATGAAGAACAACAAAACATGAGGTTGGAAAAGAGGAATATGAAGCTAAAACACCAGATAAAAAGTAAAAAGGAGACAACCGTCGTCCTAAAGGAACCACTCGATGAAGAAAATCCTCTAGAGAATCTAGAGGATGAAGCTCACATAGACATTCCTGATAGGTCGAATGAGACACAAACAAAACCAAGAACTAAGAGATAGACCCTAAAAAACTACAATGAACCAATAACATCAGTATCAAGGATGACGAACACAAGAGAATTTCAAAAAGGAGTGATGCTTACCGCTTTGGTGGATGAGATGGTGGACTTCTCCCATACATGATCTGATCTTTATAAAGATGGAGTTAAAGAAGAACAGAAAAGGATAGAAAAGGAAAGAGAACAAAGTTCTGAAACTTTACAGAAGAATTGACGAAATGAATATGACACACTCTCATAGGAATTATATATATAAATAAAAATCCTTTGGATACTAATCGGCGCCTCAAGTCCAGCAGGTCATAAAGCATTAAGAGCAGTTACGTGGAGGAAATCTCGGGACGTGCGAAGGTGAAAAGGCAGCCGTAACATTTTCTTCTCATCATGCCCCCGGCAAGATGAAGAAAAGAAAAAGGAGAAAATTGTGAGGGTAAAATACCCAATCTCCATATGTAAGCATCACAGAAGATGGATACATGATAAAAAGGTAAGGAAGATACACCAGATAAGGGCCCAAAAGATGATTACACCAGAACCAAGATATCTACCGCTTCACCTCATGAAGGAAGCGAGTAAACTATGGTCAAATTACACTGACTGTCAAGTCCAAAAAGAGAACGTGGCATTTAATGAGGAATCAGAAGAGATGTGATACAGTTGTAGACGAAGATACATCATGTCAGAGACTCAGATGAGGGGCGATCAATGATACTACCCGTAAAAAGAGTAGCGCGAGGTATCTCAGAGGAAAGTTATGAAGAGCCAGTCTGAGCGATGAGGGAGCACACCTTATCGTCATAAGCCCAGAGGCACAATATCATGCCTTAGGAAGTCTATTTTGCTTATAATACCAGCCCATGTAGAAATAGATGGGCATGTTTTAATTTTTAAATACTTCTCTACTGAGAACTAGAATGAGAACTTAGAAGCTTGAACAAGAGTAATATTTGTAATTCAGAGAAAATGGTAAGACCTTGAAATAATATTTGTTACATATACATGATTTCAGCTACCAATAATCACCTCCCAGTGAGTGATTAACTCACCGAATACTATAAACTACACCAGTTTTGTGTACCTCCCCAAGTAAAAATCAAGAGTTTGGTCTCCATGATGATTTTTCCTCCACATGTTTATGTTTTTTTTTGAAATATTACTCTAACATTTCTCTCGTTCCAAATTTCCCAGCAGATGGCAAATATAATGAGCGGCACTACTATGGTATGGCGATACCCACTTTTCATCGGCCAACCATGTCGTGATGCCACCGTACAATAGAAGAAGGTGCAGCATATACAGCTTTGTCACACGCTTGTGTGGAGCCAACTTCTATGCTCTGACGCATCCTGATTAACTAGTCCCCCATTGAACTTCGGTTGGCCCAACGATAATACTCGCCCCCTTTCATCCTTAGTACTGTAGGAGAGAGGCAGGATGGAGGTTTGTAAACCCACTGATACAGTCTGGATTAATTTATTTTTTTGATACGAATAATAAATAAATTTTTAAAATATAAATTGACGCTTTTTGTGAAACATATAAATGAACGCTCACGATAAAAAATAAACAATGATGTAATTCTTGTAATGTTAAGCGAAAACTAGAATTTCTTATCTCGTAGATTAAAATTGCATATTATGCAATGTGTGATATTAAATGCAAAATTTTAATTAGTTTTGCTAAGTTTATTATTGGTAACAATTTAGAGAAAAAAATCGTTAAATTACTGCAAAACGTGTTGTTGTGCTGGCGCGGTGCATGAAGAGCCACACTGTGATGTATGGCATGTTGTATTGTGCCAGGAATTATGGCACGGCGTGATGTCATTTTCATATCCAAATACCCTTATAGAAGGTATGAGTTTCTGGTGGGTAGTTTATATTGACTAGATTATGGTTTTACTTTTAGCAATACAAAGTCCCAGATCAGGGAGATCATAGCCACTTTTCATCAGCCAACCACGTCGTGATGCCACCGTGCAATAGAAGGAGGAGGTGCAGCATATATAGCTTTGGCACATGCTCATGGGAAGCCAACTTCTGTGGCATACCGCATCCTGATTAACTAGTCCCACGTTGAACTTAGGTTACCCCAGGCGCTATTCCCAAGTCACTCATAAGATAACTTTTCAGACAAAGGGTCCAACTTATAATACGAAGTGCAAACGCAATCCATTTTAGAACTTATAGTTAGTTTTGGGGGCAAACACTAAATAAAGAAGGTTATTATTGGGGCGTCACACTCCAATAGAGAGGTTTCACTTGGATTCTTAATGTCCAAAAAGTGGTTATGGGATACCCTAACACATACAAAATATCTAGATTACCCTTTAACTAAAATAAAAACTTAAAAACCGTAGAAGTAATTTTACGTCCAGGTTTGGATTAATTTTACGTCCAGGTTTGGATTAATTCCAACCATAGAATTTTATTCGCATGTAGTTTTACGTCCAGGTTTGGATTAGTTCCAACCGTAGAAGCTCATTTTACGTCCAGTTTTCTTTTAATTCCAACCGTAGAATCCGATTTTACGTCCAGTTTTCTTTTAATTCCAACCGTAGAAGTGATTTTACGACCAGGAGTGGATTAATTCCAACCGTAGAATTTTATTTGCATGTAGTTTTACGTCCAGGTTTGAATTAGTTCCAACCGTAGAAGCTCATTTTACGTCCAGGTTCTTTTTAATTCCAACCGTAGAATCTGATTTTATGTCTAGTTTTCTTTTAATTCCAACCGTAGAAGTGATTTTACATTCAGGTTTGGATTATTTCCAACCGTAGAAGTGATTTTACGTCCAGGTTTGGATTATTTCCAACCGTAGAAGTTTATTTTACGACCAGTTTTTCTTCCCACAAAAATTGTCCAGAATTCATCAAGTATACAACAAAATTCATTAATTTAATTTTTATCTAATTAAATTAAATAAAAATTAACTAAATAAGGGTTGTTTAGTCATTACAAAATTATTTTAAATAAGGAGTTTTTGATATTACTTATAGGTGACATTTTTTTGTCCTATTAGGTGACACCCCTCTAATGAAATGTGACGTCCTAATAATAACCTTCAAAATAAAAATACCCGTTTGTACATGTACAACTATGGAAATTAGGCAAACAATAAATAACGAAAAAAAATGTGCACAAAAAGAAAAGAGAAATCAAGGACCCCGGGCAGCACCGAAACAACACCATCCACTTTTTTGGTCATCTGGTATCATGCCTCCTCCTCTACTGGTATCAAGAGCCTCTAACAGCCTAACCACCTCATCCATGTCCGGTCGATTTTCGGGAGATCCATCCCAACACTTTTGCATGATGCTTGATAATGCACTCGGACAACAGCTCGGTATTTCTGGCCGTAAATGCTATAAAGAAAAATCCAAGTAAATCACGCACTTGTCAAGTTCATGGAACCGTCAGATGGTATAAACTTGCAGTCAATAGTATCAAAGAAGCCCACAAAGGAAAGTTGCTAAACCACTAGTGCTAACTTGGCCTTTGTAAGAAATACTTTAATTAAGAACCACAAATATGAATCACAGTACACTAACCTGTTGGACAACTGCAGACGAGATTTCGACAAAGCTTAGATGAGGATATGGCATATCGCAGCAGTAGATTTCCCATAGGCATACGCCAAAGCTGTATACGTCGCACTTTCTATTATAAGGATCGCCACGCAGAACCTACGAACAAGGAAGACTTAACATTCAGTAGCATAATTACTTTTACTGAGGAGGACAACAGTATATTAGAGCAAGTCTTATGGTGGAATCCAACCTATTCCAAGTGTGGAAAAACCATGGAATGTCAAGTCTAGTGGCTTCCAAGTTGGGGTTTTCCACAAAAAATCCAAACAGGGTTCCATGAATTGATGGAAGGGTCCGTGAAATCCATAGAAACGCTAATCAGAATAGCGCAGTAGAAGACAAGAAACGCTATTAAGAATAGCACAAAAAAAACGCTATTCTTAATAGCACTCAGTGCTATTAAGAATAGCGTTTTTTTTTATCCGTAGATTTAAAATGAGTTGTTGAAATCTAACGGTTGAGAGAAAACGCTATTCTTAATAGCACTGAGTGCTATTCTTAATAGCGTTTTTTTTGTGTCATTCTTAATAGCTTTTTTTTTTGTGCTATTAAGAATAGCGTTTTCACTATTCCACCACTACACTTGCACTTCCATCCACAATTCCAAATGATGAGGTGACGTGGAAGATGGAAGATGGAACTCTTCCACCATAAGACTTGCTCTTATACTACTATGTTTCTGGAAAAGTGATAATAATATCTCTTTTTGAGTACATTTTACTATCCAAAATGTTTTTCAATTGGATCGATTATCTAGTAACTGCAAGAGTTCAAGTTCGAAATACCTCAGGGGCCATGTACCCTAGTGTACCGGTTGCACCTGTCATTTCGCTGGGATTTTGAGCTTCCACACGAGCAACACCAAAATCCGCAATTTTCAAGGTTCTTTTAGTATTCAATAACATGTTCTCAGTCTTAACATCTCGGTGCACAATCTGCTGTGAGTGCAAATAACTCAAACTGCAAGGATCAGAAAACAGCAACACCATCCCATTAGGAAATAACCATCCCTTAGAATTTTTACTTCAACAACTTTAGAGTTCAGATAATACTACTCACCCTCTAGCAAGGTCCAATGCAAGTTGTATCACAGTCTTATATGGAAGTTTCTTGCGCCGGTTTCTTATTAAGAAATTCTTCAGTGTCCCTTGGAGATACTCCACAACAACACAACACGCTCTTGCAGGGAGGGAGCGATGACCATCAGAATTTGTAGAAGGAATATCAAGATTTGCAGTTCCCATTGAAGCACCAATAAACTGTAACCAAGAAGATACAATTAAATACTTGATCTTCAGGTGTTAACAGCAAAACCAAATCATAACTACCAAAGGAGGCGTTACCTTTGTAACGTTAGGATGGTCAAGCCTATGCCACACAGCAACCTCTTGCTTAAATGATGCACGGAGAGCAGTAGTTTCAGCAGCTGTGGAAACACCATCCGCGCCCCAATCCAGAATCTTCACTATAATATTGAACCAACACTATTTCAGAACTTCATTGTTAATAATAATGTCTACAAATAAAATTTGTGTTTGCTTTTCTCAGTTTCTTACGAAATTACTACATACTAGCCTAATATCCTTTTTTTGAAGCATCTAGCCTAATATCCTAGTAATCACATTGACATGTTTTTGGGGAAGAACAGGATATAAAATATCTCAACGCAAAACACTAGCTTTTGGATTCTCAAGGAAAAATACAAGGTAAAAACTAATTACTAGAGTTTACATTATGAATTAGGTGTTAAAATTACAATGTATAAGAAGAAGAAAAAATCAGTATTTAGATAAAGCTGGGTTCTTTTAAGGGTTCCAAGTTCCAACTCTCCTATAGTTCTTGTGTTTAGGAAGTAAAATATAATAAATAATAAAAAAAAACTGGGTCAATCAACTAGGCTACAAGACCTCCAGGCAGTGAGTGACATGCCTGCCACTAAAGATGATATCTATGTTTTCAATAATTCAGCAAGCATTTGGTCAAGAATGCACAAGGAACAACAAAATTAATCAACCATCCAAAAGATTCCTGTACTGAAATTTATGACATCAAAAAGAATACTACTTGAAGCAAAATCAAACATGAGGATTACTAGAAGAACGAAAAAATGATAAGGGGATTCTTAATATAGCACCATGCCAAGAGAGAAAAATTACCTGCAACATCTTGGCCATCATAAACACCTTTGTATACACTACCATAAGTTCCATGAGCAATAACATCCTTAATACCCAGTTTTGACAAATCAATCTCCCATTCTTCCATTGGTGTATTATGAACCTGTCTTTCTCTAGACGAAGAAGCCCCAGTCAGGGGCATCTCCAGCTCCATATCCAAATTGTTCAAATCTACCGTATTAGCTCTGACGATCATATCTTCGTTACCAATACTTCCCGAACCGCCAGCATCAGATTTCTTAACTTCCATATATATCAGTTTACTTTAGTTGGATCCTTCTTTCTGAATTCTATTGCAAGCAGCAAATAAAATTCAATCAAACCCCTGCAAAAGAAAACTATGAAATTGCAGTTTCCAATTCAACTATCCAGTTCAATATATATTAGAGATATGTATGCCACACTAAATAAGGAAAAATTCAATAACATCAAATTCAACTAAATCAAAAGAAAATCTAAAAGGAAAGGAACAAATGCACACACCATAGACAGTAAGAATACAGCAAGAAAGATAAAAATAAAATATAAGTTGAACATAATAATCAACAAGCTACCTCTTCTGGCAAACAAATGCCACCAAGAACTGATTCCTAAATGCACTTTCAAAGCCATTCGTTTGCTTTCATTGACCATTTCTTACTTAGTACGTGGTTCCACATTGTAAAGTTGGAAAGCACCACCAAAATCTTCAAGATTCTTATATTTTCGCATATCCCTGATGATGCATGGACAGCAATCAACAACTTAATTTTTTTCCATATCCCAAGCCAGAATCATCCAATTGAAACGCGGTCTAGTACACTTCGAGAAGGTGATTAATGTATGTCAGAGTATTTACTTATTGACCGCAGATTAGTTGATAAACTTGTTGCTGCTGATCAAAATGTTACTGATCCTCAATTTTAACAGATCTTTTTGTCTGTTAAAATACAGACTGCCATGATATGTATACGGCTTTGGCATAAGCTTGTGGGAACTGGGAACTCTACTACCGTGATAAGCCGTACCCAGCTTCTCAGACACTTAAATGTGTTTAACTTACAATACAGACTGAAGCAATTTTACAAATGACTTGATATATTGTTCTGTGGGCAAGCAATGAGTTCTGAATGTGTATACAATAAAATACCATATAAATTTCAAACTAAAAACTCTAAGACAGTAATACTGCAACATAATATATATGAAGAAGAAGGAAAGAAGAATCAGGGACCCCGGGCAACACCGAAACAAAAGCATCCACTTTTTTGGCCCTCTGGTATCATGCCTCCTCCTTTTCTGGTATCAAGAGCCTCTAACAACCTAACCACCTCAGCCATGCTTGGTCGATTTTCGGGGTATCCACTCCAACATTTTTGCATGATGTTTGTTAATGCACTTGGACAACATTTCGGAATTTCTGGTGGTAAATGCTATTTAAAAACAAAACAAAAAAAAAACAAGTAAATCATGCACTTGTCAAGTTCCATAGGGCGGTCGAATGACATAAATTTGCAGTCAGTTTTTGAGAATAAAATATACAAGTACATTAGCTAGCTTTTGCTGTTTAGAAGCAGTAGCACACTACCTACCAATTAAAGTTTGTAACAGAGAAAACATTCAATTAAAATTGTAGATTATGGGTGTGCATCCAGCTATTAATCCGACTTGATTTCTCATCAAGCCTTGAGGTCTTCAGTGTCAAAAAGGCCCACAAAGGCCAGTTGCTAACATTACGCCGGCGCCACTGATCTGATCTCAGTATATTCTGAACATTTAAAAACTCTCCTATTTCCATCAATTCAGGAGATTTTAACCTTTGATTTCATATACTTTGTCTATCATCACTACCCAATGAACTTGTGTTATTATACTTTTCTCTTCAATTTCCTCTTGGATCCTAAAACACTAGTGCTAACTTGGTTTCAACGGGGTCTTCGAATGTAACAAGGATGCTAAATAAATTAGACGGGGTAGATGCAAGGAACATAGTAGTAGGCTTGGACATGCTAAAGACCCTAGCTACAATATGGCAGCGTGGTCCAAAATACGAGTTGGTAGAATGAGAGATCAGGAAGTAAATTGACCAGAAATGCTGTCAAGGAGTTCTGGTCTTTCACGCATTTGCAAAGAATTACCTAAATTAAGAACCTCAAATTAATGACAGTACACTAACCTGCTGGACAAATGCAGATGAGACTTCGGTGAAGATTAGATGAGGAAATGGCATATCGCAGCAGTAGATTTCCCATAGGCATATACCAAAGCTGTATACGTCGCACATTCTATTTTAAGGATCACCACGTTGAACCTGCACACAGGGAAGAATTAGCATTCTCGTGCAAAATCTTTCTTACAGAGGAACAACAGTTCTTTATAGGTTTTGATCACCAACTTATGGTAAGCCATTTGATTTATTACCCAATGCAAACACTAGTTTAATTTTTCTGTTTATTATTTTAAGAAGTTTGAAAATTCCTTTTGGTCTACAGCAGTGAATCCCAAGTCTAGAGGTGGAGTTGGCATTCACTAATACTCATTCCTTCTCTCCTAACAACTCTATTTCAAAACCTGTGGGACATGATGGTGTAAATGATAGTGAAATAATTGGTGTATTTAAATGAATATTAGGCTGATTCTACATAATGGTAAGATCATTCGACTCCGGAAGATTGCTAATAAATCTTTAAAAGATAATTTTCCACTAATCTACAAAATTTCTTGAACAAAATCTGCACTGTGATTCTTTAATGAATTTGCCTGTCTGCTTTCTGAAGTTCTTTATGACAAAGTATAGATATGTTATCAATTGGATCCATTATCTAGTTATTGTTAAAGTGCGAGTTAAAGTTACCTCAGGGGCCATGTACCCGAGGGTGCCGGTTGCAACTGTCATTTCGCTTGAATTTTGAGCTTCCACACGAACAACACCAAAATCCGCAATTTTCACGGTTCTTTTAGTATCCAACAACATGTTTTCAGTCTTAACATCTCGGTGTGCAATCTGCCTCGCATGCAAATAACTCAAACTGCAAAGATCAGAAAACAACAACACCATCCATTAGTAAATAACCATCGTTTGGAATTTGTACTTCAAGAACTTGAAATAATACTCTACTCACCCTCTAGCAAGGTCCAGTGCAAGTTGTATCACAATCTTATATGGAAGTTTCCTGTGTCGATATTTTATTAAATAATTTTTCAGTGTTCCTTGAAGATACTCCACAACAACACAACATGCGTTTGCAGGGAGGGTTCCCTGACCATCAGAATTTGTCGAAGGAATTTGGAGATTTGAAGTTCCCATTGAAGCACCAATAAACTGTAACCGAGAAGATACAAAAACCAAAGTGAACATGGAAAGAAACCAAATCTAACTCTTACAAGTTACAACCTCCAAGACAAGGAAATGTTACCAGGCAGTGACAAGTTCTCACATCAGTTTTAATTGCCAACAAAAAATAACCCAATTTTTATCAATTGTTTCATTCCGATCATTGAGATCTCAATAACAAAGCAATGAAAGTGAAGGTAATCCTCCTTTTATGAATAAATAAATCAAATAAAGGTTATGTACCTTTGTAACATTAGGATGGTCAAGCTTATGCCAGATAGCAACCTCTTGTTCGAATGATGCACGATTAGCAGCAGTTCTGGCATCGCCATCCGCACCCCAATCCATAACCTTCACTAAAACATTGAAACAACACTATTTGAGAACTTCATTGGCAGCATAGTGATGACTATATTGCATAATAAGTCCTAAAATTACTATGTATGAAATTCTAAACTGGGCTATCACAAGACCTCCATGCAGTGACATGACATACCCTGAGAGCAATTCTTGTTTTAAGAAATAGCCCTGCACTTGGTCGATTTAGATACTGCAACATGTGAACGATAATAACTAAATTTTGAATAATTTAGAAGCATATGGTCAATAATGGAACAAGCAACAAAAGTATGACCGACTAACCAACACATTCCTGTACAGAGAGGATTACATGGCATGGGATTCAGGGTCACTAAATGAAAAGATGAAAGGAAGGAGCATGCCATTAAAAACATCAATGGCCAATTCAGTTGTACAGTAAGTTCTAGCGCTAGCACCTTTATGGCTTTATACGTGTATGTGGAATATGGTGCAAGACAAGAGAGAAAAATTACCTGCAACATCTTGGCCATCATAAACACCTTTGTATACAATACCATAGGTTCCATTAGCTATAACATTCTTAATACGCAGTTTTGACAAATCAATCTCCCATTCTTCCGTTGCTATATAAATTTCGCTTTGCCTAGACGAAGAAGCCCCATTCAGGTTCATATCCAACTCAATATCCAAATTGCTCATACGAAATAAAATTCAATCAATTCCCTGAAATGAAAACTATGAAATTTCAATCTCCAATCCCACAATCCAGTTTTACATACCATACTGAATAAGGAAAAGATTCAATAACATCAAAATTCAACTCAATTAAAAAAATCTAAAAATAAAGGTTCAAATGTACACACCATAGTCGGTAAAGAATACATCAACAAAGATAAAAAAAAATAATACAAATTGAACATAAAAAAAAAACCCAACAAGCTACCTCTTCCGGCAAACAAAAATGCCCCCAAGAACTAATTCCTGAATCTGAATGCATTTCAGGAGCTATTCCTTTGCTTCCATTGACTACTTCTTCTGTTAAGTAGTTCCACACTGTAAAGTTAGAAAGCATCACCAACAGTTTCTAAGATTGTTAAACTTTCACACAGCTGATCGTTACCGACTTTAACATTTGCGTAACCCTAAAGAAGACATTGGTTGTATATATTTGGCCAGCTCCAGTTTTAGCAGCAAGCCTCGTCTTCCATTGGTTGTAGAGGACTTGTCTATAACTTCTAAATCCACGAGTACGAAAGAAACATACAAAGAAATGCCGATCAATACCCTTTTCTCGAAGCAATGGGTCCCACACGAAGTTAAAGGTCATTCCCACCATTTTATCTCAATCCAAAATTATTCGAGTGAATTCGAGAGAATTCCCACCTCCTTTGACCGTTCATGATAATGAACAATCCAGATCTCACTGGATTTACTTTGCGGTTAAGTAAAACCGCCTAAACTTGAGATAACTATCAATAGCTTATAAGGACCAAGTACAGCTAGCACGTGTCATTGTATTTCTTCTTCATGTTTACTATAAATAAATAGCCTAGTAGTTTATATATTTGGGTGTAACAAAACTTTGAGAAATGAAATGCCTTCTCTGCTTTCACCTTTCCACTTCCACAATTACTAATTAGTTTAGTGACTTGTATTAAATAATCATCAGTACATATACTACATGTATCTTAGCTATATATCAGTACTGTGTAACTTAGTAGAATAGTTAGTTGCTAAATAGTGTCATTTCATAAGTCGTTATCAGTACGAATTGTTCTCGACGCTCGACGGCCAAGCTACTACTGTTTAACAACTAAAATACAGGGAGTATAGGTAGTTGTTGTTCCTTTGAATACTTTTTCTAAATGGCAAATCTAACGAAACTCGAATTCGCAGGTCTTGACATCTCAGGAAATAATTATATTTCTTGGGCACTTGATGCCGAGCTTCATTTGGAAGTTAAAGGCCTCGGGCATACCATTACGGGAGGAAACAACGCGTCCAATCAGGACCGCGCTACGGCTCTAATTTTCCTTCGCCGTCATCTCCACTATGATTTGAAAAGGGAATATTTGACAATTAAAGATCCATTTACTTTATGGAACTGTCTGAAAAACGGTTTGACCACCTGAAGTTGGTCATACTTCCAAAGGCTCGGAATGATTGGTTGAACTTGCGGCTGCTAGATTCTCGATCAGTGGCAGCTTATAACTCTGCTTTGTTTAGAATCACCTCGACACTGAAATTGTGCGATGAAGATGTCACTGACGAACAAATGTTAGAGAAAACATTTACAACCTTTCAAGCCTCGAATGTGCACCTGCAGCAGCAATATCGAGAGCGTAAATTTACGGAATATTCTGAACTAATTTCTTGTTTGTTGATTGCAGAGCAGAATAATGAGCTTTTGTTGAGAAACCATTAAGCTCATCATGTTGGTTCCGCAGCGGTGCCTGAAGCACACATAGCTACGTCTTTTGGACGGGGAAATAATCATGGTAACAAAGGAAAACGTGGAAATGGTAAAGAAAACCAACGTGGGGGCCACAAAAATGAGCAGGAAAAAAGGTACCCGTTACCAGCCGTATCAACGGCCGTTGAAAATTACGGCACCAAAGGAACCGAAGCAATAAAAAGGAAAGGGTTCTTCTAGTCAACCTCCTCAGAAATATGTTTGCTATCGGTGTGGCTTAACTGATCAATGGCAGTGTACCTGTCATACGCCGGAACATTTTGTTAAGCTCTATCAGGCGTCCCTGAAGTGACCTTCCAAAGACATATAAACAAATCTAATAGAAGCCAGTGCACCTAGTACCAGTCATACCACTTGGATATATCTAATTATCTCGTCGACCCTGAAGGTGGCGAGCCTAGTCAGTTTTCTTTTGATGAGCTGTACAACTGTTTCTTCCTTATGCCCTGTAGTATATTTCCTTGTGGTTTCTGTATGTTTTTGCTTTTGTTGTATTTTTGGGTGTGTGTGTTTTTTTTTGGTGATGTATACCACATTTTTTGGTGTAATATAAGTGGACTTTTGTTAATTTTTCTCGTTTATTTGTACTAAATGATATGGATTCAAGAAGTAATTTATCCAAAATGGACGATGGGGATGTTTGTTTGGCTGACAGTGGAACAACAAACACAATTTTTCGAACCCAAAAATATTTTATAAGGTTTAAGGGTTTGTGAATACCATTTCGGGTTCGAGTAGTCTGATAGACGGCTCCGGAAGAGCTTGTATCATTCTACCAGGTGGTACAAAATTAATTATTGAAGACGCCTTATATTTTACCAGATCCCAGAAGAATCTGTTGAGTTTTAAAGATATTCGACGTAATGGTTACCACCTTGAAACAACGAATGAGCATAATATGGAGTGCTTGTATATTACTTCATCTGTCACGTGCCAGAAGCACGTTGTAGAGAGGCTTAAGGCTATCTTATCTGGGTTATATCTTACGAGAATTCGAACAGTTGAATCTCATGTTGTCATTAACCAAAAGTTTAATAACCCTGAATTATTCAAGCTTTGGCATGACCGGCTTGGACACCCAGGTTCTACCATGATGAGTAGAATAATACGAAATGCTCATGGACATCCATTACAAAACCAGAAGCTTTTGTTAAGCAAGGATATGAATTGTGTTGCTTGTTCCCTGGAAAATTCGTTATAAAACCATCTTTAACCAGAGTTATTATTGAATCACCAACATTCCTACAGAGGATACATGGTGACATTTGTGGGTCTATCCACCCACATTGTAGGCCATTCCAATACTTTATGGTATTGATAGAGGCATCTGCTAGATGGTCTCATGTCTGCTTATTATCAACACGTAATGTTGCATTTGCCAGACTGCTTGTCCAGATTATTCGGTTGCGTGCCCATTTTCCGGATTTTCCTATTAAGTCCATTCGGCTTGATGGCGCTAGTGAGTTTACATCTAAGGCTTTCGATGCTTATTGCTTTTCAGTTGGTATTAATGTCGAGCACCCTGTAGCACATGTACACACTCAGAATGGATTAGCTGAGTCTTTTATAAAGCATCTTCAGTTAATTGCTCGACCCATGCTTATGAGGACTAAATTACCAGTTTCTGCATGGGGACATGCTATTTTGCATGCGGCGGCTTTAGTCCGGCTTCGACCAACTGCTAGCCACCAATACTCCCCTTTACAACTTGTGTTGGGGAAGCAACCAGATATTTCGCATTTACGTGTCTTTGGTTGTGCTGTTTATGTTCCTATTACACCACCACAACGTACTAAATTCGGTCCACAGCGTCGCCTTGGTATTTATGTGGGTTTTGATTCACCGTATATTATGAGGTATTTAGAACCTTTAACAGGTGATGTCTTTACAGCTAGATTTGCAGATTGTCATTTTGATCAGACACATTTCCCGCCGTTAGGGGGAGATAGTAAGCCATCGGAAGAACGACGTGAAATATCTTGGTACACACCAAGTCTGTCTCATCTTGACCCTTGCACTAATCAATCTGAAATTGAGGTGCAAAATATTGTACATCTGCAAAATATTGCAAACCAAATGCCTGATGCATTTACTGATACTGGTCGAATTACAAAATCCTATGTGCCTGCTAGAAATTCTCCAGCTCGGATTGATGTACCGACAGGAAAAATTGGGAGCTCAGCGGAAAACGAGTCATCAAAGCCACGCCTAAAGCGTGGACGACTAGTTGGTTCAAAAGATTTTGTCCCTCGAAAGAGGAAGAGCCGTCTGTCTCAATCAAAGGTAGCGCTCCTGAAGAGGCTACAGATAGTGCTCCTGAAGAGACTATCAAAGAACGATCCACTTTCTCTGATGAACCTCCTGAAGAGGATAAAGTCTCGGCTGAGACACAGGTACCTGTTAATGAGGAAATTTCCATAAATTACGCATGCGACAGAGAAGTGTAGAATCGTAACACAGTTATTGTCGACGAAATTTTTGCACTCTCAGTAGCTACTGAAATCGCCACAGATAATAATGATATTAAACCACACTCTATAGAGGAATGTCGACAAAGAGACGATTGGCCTAAGTGGAAAGTGGCAATCCAAGCTGAATTGGAGTCTCTCGCTAAACGCAATGTTTTTGGGCGCCCAATACATACACCAGAAAATGTAAGTCCTGTGGATTACAAATGGGTGTTTGTAAGAAAGTGTAATGAGAGAAATGAAGTCGTCCGCTATAAAGCACGACTAGTGGCAAAAGGTTTCCTGCAGAAACCTGGGATTGACTATGAAGAGACATATTCCCATGTTATGGATGCAATTACCTTTCGATATTTAATTAGTCTGGAAGTCTCTGAAAGGTTTGACATGCATCTAATGGACGTGGTCACTGCGTATCTATATGGCAAGCTAGATACAGATATTTATATGAAACTTCCGGAAGGATTCAAATTACCTAAAGGGAAACCACGTCATATGTATTCACTAAAATTAAATAGAGCTCTATACGTATTGAAACAATCCGGGCGAATATGGTATAATCGCCTCAGTGAATACCTAATAAAACAGGATATGTAAATGATCCTATTTGCCCTTGTGTGTTTATTAAAAAGACAGAATCTGGAATTACAGTAATAGTTGTATATGTAGATGACATCAATTTAATTGGAACTCCTGGTGAACTCTCCAAATCAATTGAATGCTTAAAGAAGGATTTCGAGATGAAAGATCTCGGTAAAACAAAATTTTGTCTTGGCCTACAACTTGAGCATTATGAAAGAGGAATTCTTGTTCATCAATCCACTTACACAGAGAAAATCTTGAAACGTTTTAAAATGAGCGAAGCATATCCGCTTAGCACCCCAATGGTTGTAAGATCTCTTGATCCCAAAAGAGATCCATTTCGTCCTAAAGAGGAAGACGAAGCATTGCTTGGTCCAGAAGTACCATATTTGAGTGCAATCAGGGCTTTGTTATACTTATCTCAATGTACTAGGCCCGACATTTCCTTTGCAGTAAATCTACTAGCCATGTATAGTTCTGCTCCAACAAAACGACACTGGACAGGGGTAAAACAAATTTTTCGTTACCTTCGTGGTACTACTGACATGGGTTTGTTCTACTCGAAATATTCTTTAGATTGTCCACAGATAACGGGGTATACGGATGTTGGATACCTATCGGACCCGCATAAAGGAATCTCTCAGACAGGGTACGTTTTTACGATCGGTGGTACTGCAACCTCATGGTGTTTCTGTAAGCAGAGCATCCCAGCTACTTCCTCAAATCACTCCGAAATAATTGCTCTCCACGAAACAAGTAGAGAATGTGTGTGGTTGCGGTCATTAATCGAGCACATCAGAAGCTCTTGCGGTCTGACTTCCATAACTACTGTGCCAACGACAATTTGTGAAGACAACTCGGCGTGCATAGCACAAATGAAAGAAGGATACATCAAGGGTGATAGAGTAAAGCACATTTCATCGAAGTTATTTTATTCTCACCACCTCCATAAAAATAAGGAGATTGATATCCAGAAGATACAATCTTGTGAGAATTATGCTGATCTATTTACCGAGTCTCTGCCGACTAAAGTTTTTCGGAAGTTGGTATATGGAATCGGAATGCGCCACATGTACAAGCAGATAAATTAACGGAGGTTTTGTTCAGCGGGAGTTTTGGACTATAACGCGTTGTACTCTTTTTTCTTCGCCAAGGTTTTGTCCCACTGGGTTTTCCTTGTCAAGGTTTTAACGAGGCAGCATACACGTGTCCAACACCGTTTTAAGATTTTTGTTGTATTCTTTTTCCTTCGTCTGGGTTTTGTCCCACTGGGTTTTATCGACCATGTTTTAATGAGGCAACGTTCTTAGAAATGGTGGTCCAAGGGGGAGTGTTACGTAAGCATGAATAATGGATAGCCCACCATTTTATCTCAATCCAAAATTACTCGAGTGAATTCCAGAGAATTCTCACCTCCTTTGACCGTTCATGATAATGAACAATCCAGGTCTCACTGGATTTACTTTGCGGTTAAGTAAAACCGCGTAAACTTGAGATAACTATCAATAGCTTAAGGACCAAGTATAGCTAGCACGTGTCATTGTATTTCTTCTTCATGTTGACTATAAATAGCCGAGTAGTTTACATTTTCGGTATAACAAAACTTTGATAAATGAAATGCCTTCTCTGCTTTCACCTTTCCATTTCCAGAATTACTAATTAGTTTAGTGACTTGTATTAAATAATCATCAGTACATATACTACTTGTATCTTAGTTATATATCAGTACTGTGTAACTTAGTAGAATAGTTAGTTGTTAAATAGTGTCATTTCATAATAGGTTATCAGCACGAATCGCTCCCGACGCTCGACGGCCAAGCTACTACTGTTCTACAAACTAAAATACAGGGAGTATAGGTAGTTGTTGTTCCTTTGAATACTTTTCTTAAATAGAAAATTTAACGAAACTCGAATTCGCAGGTCTTGACATCTCAGGAAATAATTATATTTCTTGGGCACTTGATGCCGAGCTTCATTTGGAAGCTAAAGGCCTCGGGCATACTATTACGGAAGGAAACAACGCGTCCAACCAGGACCGCGTTACGGCTCTAATTTTCCTTCGCCATCATCTCCATGATGATTTGAAAAGGGAATATTTGACAGTTAAAGATCCATTTACTTTATGGAACTGTCTGAAAAACGGTTTGACCACCTGAAGTTGGTCATACTTTTAAAGGCTCGGAATGACTGGTTGAACTTGCGGCTGCAAGATTTTCGATCAGTGGCAGCTTATAACTCTGCTCTGTTTAAAATAACCTCGACACTGAAACTGTATGGTGAAGATGTCACTGACGAACAAATGTTAGAGAAAACATTTACAACCTTCCATGCCTCGAATGTGCTCCTGCAGCAGCACAATCGAGAGCGTAAATTAATGGAATATTCTGAGATAATTTCTTGTTTGTTGATTGCAAAGCAGAATAATGATCTTTTGTTGAGAAACCATGAAGCTCGTCCCGTTGGTTCCGCAGCGGTGCCTGAAGCACACGCAACTACGTCTTTTGGACGGGGAAATAATCATGGTAACAAAGTCAAACGTGGAAATGGTAAAGCAAACCAACGTGGGGGCCACAAAAATGAGCGGGAAAAAGGTACCCGTTACCAGTCGTACCAAAGGCCGCTGAAAATTGCGGAACCAAAGGAACCGAAGCAAGAAAAAGAAAAGGGTTCTTCTAGTCAACCTCCTCAGAAAGATGTTTTCTATCGGTGTGGCTTAATTGATCACTGGAAGCGTACCTGTCGTACGCCGAAACATTTTGTTAAGCTCTATCAGGCGTCCCTGAAACGACCTGCCTAAGACATAGAAAAAAATCTAATAGAAGCCAGTGCACCTAGTACCAGTCATACCCACTTGGATATATCTGATTATCTTGTCGACCCTGAAGGTGGCGAGCCTAGTCAGTTTTATTTTGATGATCTATAGAATTGTTTCTTCCTTATTCCCTGTAGTATATTTCCTTGTGGGTTCTGTATGTTTTTGCTTTTGTTGTATTTTTGGGTGTGTGTTTTTTTTTTGTGATGTATACCACATTTTTTGATGATGAAGATTCCGATGAAGATTCCATCGCCAGATACAACCAAGATGAAGATTTCGTCGTTGGAGAGCATGGAGAGCATCACTATTGATCTTAAATCCCAACCCAATAACCAAGAATCGCCATGAAAGCGAAGATAAACCTCAAAAGAGTAGATAAAACCACCAAAATGGTGTAGATAAGTAGAAAACGTAATAAAAACCAAACTAATCTACTAACCAACCTAGAAAGCAAGGAAAAATGAAGAAATCTGCTCAGATCTAGTCCAAAAATGGACTAGATATGAACAGAAAAGGGTTTTTTTTGATGGTTTTGTTGCAGAAGAAGAAGGAGTGAGAGAGAATTGAGAGAGGTGTCTTGTTTTTGTTATAGTTGAGTTGTTAAATCCACTCATAGTTTTTGAAATCTTACTGTTGGCTTAAAAATTTTCCAGCAGGATTCGAATCCCCAACTATGACTCGATTTTGCCGTAAATTCTATGATTTAGCTTTGGATTCCTGCGATTTGTACCAATTCAGAAGTCGGATAATTTAAATTGTTCTTTCCATGTGATTTTTCTTAAAAATAGTAATATTCTTTTTGTGCCATTTTGTCTCGTGCTAAAGCACAAAATTCGAATTCAAGAGTCATGTCCACCTAATTAAGTGCCCAGCCGCTGATCAGAACACAAAATTGTGTTATATATTCTTCACCATCCATATCTATACTACTAACATATATTTAAAATTATTAATCAATAACTTGTATATATGAATTTAGAGATTTACTATGAATCTTTGATTCGGAATTCAACGTACGATTCGATTCTTAAGAACGAAAAACGATTCAAGATGTGATTCACAATCTAACAACCTTGGTTCCCCTAAAGACTAAAGTAGATAAACCAGGAATAAAACGGTGGTGAAAGTTCTTGAAACCTCTTCTTTTCATCGTATTTCATTTTAGTCACATTAATAACCGTCTGTAGGGATTTTTGCACTACGAATAGAAGGTATTTTCTTGGTTTTTGCATTCATATTGACACTTACCGGAGGGAAAAGTTGGGCTCTGATAGGTGTCTAAAATACCTTAATATTTATCTATTGTTTATGCTTTCTTTGCTAAGTTTTCTTGTAAATTATGTATCTTATGTTTGTTTTTGAGTATTTAGGTACTTTGGAGTCATTTGGTACAAAAGAAGAAGAGACGAGGCAAAAGTGTCATTGCAAGTGCAACTGATGTTGGAGGCAGATTATTTCTCATCATTTACTTTTATTTTCTCATTCTTTCTGAAAAGTTTGTCGGCTTTAGTGATGCAAATTTCTGTCTGAAAAGCACGACAACTTTAGTGATGAAGAGAAATTGAAAAGAAAAAGTGAATCTGAAAAGTAATAGATGGTTGTTGCTGGTGGGAGAATTCAAAAGAAGAAAGAGTGATCATTTGGAGCAAAGGAATGCAGAATCGTCATTTCACAGGCGAGGGACATGGGAGTCGAGCCAAATCAACACAGGGGCTGTCATTTAGTAATGGAAGTAAAGAAGCAGCTGATGTTGAATTGGAGAGAATGGAAGAGCCAAGATGGCTGGCTAAGGAGCTATTATGCACAATGATTATGCAGTAGAAGATATGGCTGGACTGAGCTATGTGATGAACCATCATTGTGCAACATACAGTTCTGGCTTGTGCAAGACTATGGCCTGACAAGTCAAATCAGTTAGACTCTGACTCAGTCTGACTTTGACCGAGTTGACTCGTCTGACTTTGACCGAGTTGACCCGTTTGATCGGTGACCAGGCGGACTTTGCCGGTCACCTGAGGCACTATTCCGGCCACTTTTCCGGCCATTTCCGCCGACAATTTGGCAGAGTTTCTACATGGGTTTTTCTCACTTTTGGGCCACGTGGATTTTTATCTAATGGACTTTGAAGACTCGGACCTAATTTTGGAACAAGAGGATCTATAGAAGAGAAGACTTCTACAACTTTTGGGGATCACGTATTATTCTTGTAGCTAAGGAGAGAGCCGTTTTTGTTGACACAACTAGGGTTTTCTTTGCTTTCATCTTCTTTATTTGACTATTGATTATGATGAACTTCATAGCTATGAGTAGCTAAATCTTATATTATTGGTTAAGGATGTAGTCCTATATCTACAACTTGTGCTTGATTAATGCATTAGTTTTCTTTCTTGCTTATCGTTCAAATCTCTTTTGTTTTTAATAATCACATGACTGATGTATTGTGATAGGACTTAGATGTTTGGTTAGTTAAGTGGCCAATTAATTGAACTTGCATCCTTGTCCATAGTTATTTTAGGGTTTTTCATCAAGCGATAACCCTGAATACAAGAGCATGATATGATTACGGTTTGTAGTGATACACTCTCGTCATCATATGTAGAGTTTGACCATTGTTCGAGTTGTCATGCGCAATGTATGACAATTGCATTGATTAGCCTATTTCCAAAACTTAGTGCTCCTAGGAATTGAACTTAATTAGTGCAAGGCGTTAGGTTATTCTTTAGGTAGAATTCACATACGCAGCTATAATGTGTGTGTTGATGAACTTAGGAAATTAATAGATTATCTTGCTCTCTTGATTCTCTAGGCTTTTGATAATATAAGAGATTAAATTGTAATCCTAGTCATGTATGCAAGCACTCGTTTAATATTGAAGATGAATTCCTTGACCAATATCTTTCTCTCATTGATTACAATCTACTATTTACTTTGCTTTTGATTTACTTTTATTGCTTACATAAAAATCAGAAATCCCCCAATTGGTTACTTTAGGAAATTGAATACATAATAACTACAATTGTCTCTCTGTGGAAACGAACTCTTTCTTATCATATACTATAGGAAAGTGAAATTATTTTTGACGCATACGACAACGATCAAAATTTGGCGCCGCTGCCGGGGAGGCATACGGCTAGTTATTAAGTTTTTAGTTTATTATCATCATTTCTGCTTCCATATTTGCTTTTCGTTTCCTGTTTCTTTTTTCTTACTTGTTTGTGAGAATTATTTTTTTCAGGTACCTAATCCCTGGCTTCTAAAGATTGGAACTATCCAAGGTGCGGGATAGCTACTCGAAGAGGCACAATACTCCAACCAAGTCAAGACACGACGGAAGAACAAGAGTTAGAAGTGGAAGAAGAGTTACAACTATAAGAAGAACAAGAGGTTCCGGTTGAACAAGAACCACCTTTAGAAGAAGAAGAAGAAGCAGAAGCAATGGGTGATGAAAATCGTACACTCAAGGACTTGGCTTCTCACAAGCTGGATACACATCAATGGTGTATTCAAACAAACTCTACTTTTGAGATCAAGCCAGGGTTTCTTAGAGAATTACCAAAGTTCCATGGCATGGTGAATGAAGACCCAAACAAGCATCTTATTGACTTCCACACCATTCTCACGGCCATGCTTCCAGCGGATATTGATGCGGATGGTGCAATGTTGAAAGTTTTCCAATTCTCTTTGGCAGATACTGCTAAGGATTGGTTGTATTACTTGCCCTCCGGAAGTGTCACAACATGTAATGGGTTGAAGAAACTCTTTTTAAAGATATATTTTCCAGCATCAAAGGATACTCAAATTCGCAAGGTGATTTGCGGGATGAAGCAAAATGTGGGAGAATCTTTAGGTGAATGTTGGGAACGATACAAGAGATTGGTGGCAAGCTGTCCTCACCACCAATTTAGTGACGCAATGATAATCCAATACTTCTATGAAGGACTTCAAACAAGTGATAGGAATCTTCTTGACGCTGCGGGTGGTGGTGCAATAATGAACAAAATGGTGGCACAAGCTAGAGAGTTGATTGAGAACATGGCAGCGAACTCGCAATAATTTTCAAGTCGTGGTTCAGATGTGCTTCTTAGGAGAGTAAATGAAGTGAGCGAGGTCGAAGAACTTCGTCAACAAATGGGTAACATGACAGCAATGATGCAACAAGTTGCATCCGCGGTGATACCAAAGTCTCTTCAAGGGTATGAAGACCCCAATGAACAAGCTAATGTTGTCTTTACAAATCAACAAAGACGGTATGATCCCTAGTCCAACACTTACAATCCGGGATGGAGAGATCACTCTAATTTTAGCTATACCAACAAGCAAGGAGCGTTTCAACAACCTACTTTCAACCGTCCGAATGGATTTCAACCACAACAACAACTACTTCAGCAACAGCAATTTCCACAACAACAACAACCTCAAAATCAGGGGTCAAGTATGGAAGAGTTGCTGGAATATTTTATGCAAAGAACGGAGAGTACGGTTAAGGAGTTGCAAACTCAAGTTGGTTCTATGACTATTGAGTTGAACCAGTTGAAGGCACAAAATGGTGGGAAACTCCCTTCTCAACCTATCAACCCAAAAGAGGGTGTCAATGCAATTACTTTGAGAAGTGGTACACAACTTGTGCAACCCGAAGTTACTGATTCGGGCAAGGTGGAAACACCAAAGGAACCTTTTTTGGAGGAGAAAAATGAGGACTCTCCCCAAACTTCTGAGGTACCTATTTCTAACTCTAAAACTCCGGTTTCTACTTATGTTCCTCCTATACCTTTTCCTCGTAGATTTGCAAATTCCAAGAAGGCGGAACTAGAAAAGGATATTTTAGACGTTCTCAAGAAGATCCATGTGAACATACCACTCATAGATGCAGTCAAGCAAGTTCCAAAGTATGCAAAGCTTTTGAAGGACTTGTGTACCAATAAGCAAAGGCTCAAAGGTAATGAAGTGCTAAGTGTGGGGGAGAATGCTTCGGAAATCTTACAACACAAACTCCCACTGAAATTCAAGGATCCCGGTAGCTTTGAAATTCCAGTCACAATTGGTAACACCACATTTAACAAAGCTATGTTGAACTTAGGTGCATCCGTTAATGTTATGCCTGCATCTATGTATAACTCACTCGATCTTGGTCCTCTTAAAAAGGCTGGAATTGTATTGCAATTATACGATCGCTCTGATGTTTACCCAATGGGTATTGTTGAGGATGTTCTTGTGCAGGTTAATCAACTAGTATTTCCAGCTGACTTTTGCGTGTTAGAGATGGATGAATGTTCATCGGACTCATCTATTCCATTGCTACTTGGACGTCCCTTCATGAAAACCATTATCGATGTTGACAAGGGAACGCTAACTATGGAGTTTGATGGAGAAATAATACGTTTCAACATTTTCGAGACGATGATATATCCTAGTGATGTCCACTCTTGTTTCTCCATTGATGTGATGGACACATTGGCGCAACAAATGTTTGATTTGAATAGTGTTGATACTTTGGAAAACGTGCTCACTATACCCATTGATAATGGTTTGGAGTACGGTGATGAGATTAAAGAAACCATTGGTTCTCTTGACTCATTACCGGAAAAATCTGCACTTAAGAATATTTCATATGCTTCTTTACCTTGCAATGATGAAAAACTTGTGCCTTCTATTGTTAAATCTCCAAAGTTAGAATTGAAACCTCTTCCAAGTCATTTAAAGTACTTATATTTGGGTGACAAGGAAGACTTACCTGTGATTGTTTCTAATGAGCTTAGTGAATTACAGGAGCAAAAACTTCTAAGGGTGCTAAGGACGTACAAGACGGCCATAGGATGGACAATTGCCGATATCAAGGGTATAAGACCTGCCGTTTGTATGCACAAGATCCGTTTGGAGGATGATGCAAAGCCTACAAGGGAAGCGCAACGTCGTTTGAACCCTCCCATGATGGAAGTTGTGAAAAAGGAGATACTCAAGATTTTGGACGTGGGTGTTATCTACCCCATATCCGATAGCAAGTGGGTAAGCCCGGTACAAGTAGTACCAAAGAAATCAGGTGTGACGGTGGTGGAGAATGATAAGAATGAACTTGTCCCAACTCGTGTGCAAACCGGTTGGAGGGTTTGTATTGATTATAGAAAATTGAATGCCACCACTAGGAAGGATCACTTACAATTACCTTTATTGATCAAATGCTTGAACGTTTAGCTGGACATTCTTACTATTGTCTCCTTGATGGCTATTCAGGTTACAATCAGATTGTGATAGCGTCGGAGGATCAAGAGAAAACCACTTTCCCTTATCCTTTCGGTACTTTTTCTTATAGAAGGATGCCTTTTGGCTTATGCAATGCTCCAGCTACCTTCCAAAGGTGTATGGTAAGTATTTTTTCAAAATATGTTGAAAACATAATCGAAGTCTTCATGGATGACTTTAGTGTCTTTGGTGATTCATTTGACCTTTGCTTGCACAATTTATCATTAATCCTTGAACGGTGCGTTGAAACAAATCTTGTGCTAAATTGGGAAAAGTACCATTTCATGGTAACTCATGGCATAGTTTTAGGCCATATAATATCTTCTAAAGGCTTGGAAGTCGATAAATCTAAGATAGACCTTATTCGTGCTCTAAACCCTCCCACTACGGTGAGGGAGATACGCTTTTTTCTTGGTCATGCAGGTTTTTATTGTAGATTCATCAAGGACTTTTCCAAGATAGCATCACCACTTTGCAATTTATTGCAAAAAGATGTGGTTTTTAACTTTGATGATAAGTGTGTGGCGACATTCAATCGTTTGAAAGAACTTTTGATTTCATCCCCTATCATCAAACCACCGGATTGGAGCAAGCCTTTTGAGCTCATGTGTGATACAAGTGATTATGTGGTTGGTGCGGTGCCTGGGCAGCGTGTGGGGAAGATACCTCATGTCATTTATTATGCTTCTAGGACACTCAATGAAGCCCAACAAAACTACACAATCACTGAAACGGTGTTGTTAGCCATTGTTTTTGCTTTAGAAAAGTTTCGCTCTTATCTAATTGGTACAAAAGTTGTTGTCTTTTCTGATCATGCAGCACTTAGGTACTTGCTAATGAAGAAAGAGGCGAAACCGAGGCTCATACGATGGATTTTTCTCTTGCAAGAATTTGATATATAGATCAAAGACAAGAAATGAATTGAGAACACCGTTGCGGATCACTTGAGCCGTCTTGCTGTGGACAAGGAAGTTATCCCATTACGTGAAAGTTTCCCGGATGAGCAACTATTCTCAATTGCCTTTGGAGAACCATGGTACGCTGATATTGTTAATTGCTTAGTGTCTAAACAAATCCCAAAGAACTTGTCTCGTGCTAAGAGGGACAAACTTAAGAAGTTAGGAAACCAATACATATGGGATGATCCATACTTATGGAAACATTACTCTCAAGGTACTAGAATGTGGTTTCTATTGGCCAACTTTTTTTAAGGATGTGCATGCATTTTGTATCACATGTGATAGGTGCCAAAGAACAGGCAATCTAGGTGCTCGAAATAAAATGCCACAAACTATTATTCAATTTGTTGAGGTTTTTCATGTATGGGGAATTGATTTTATGGGCCCTTTTGTCAATTCTAATGAGAATTATTATATCATGCTTGTTGTGGATTATGTCTCGAAATGGGTGGAAGCTAAGGCCACCCCAACTAATGATTCTAAAGTTGTTTCAGATTTTGTGCAAGAAAATATATTTGCAAGGTTTGGAATTCCAAGGGCTATAATTAGTGATGGAGTTTCACACTTCAAAAACATGTTCTTGCAAAACTTGTTAAGGAAGTACAATGTGTCGCATAGGATTGCAACACCCTACCATCCACAAACAAATGGACAAGCCGAGGTTTCCAACCGAGAAGTGAAATCCATTCTTGAGAAGACGGTGAATCCAACAAGAAAAGATTGGAGTATGCGACTTAATGATGCTTTGTGGGCATATAGAACCGCATACAAGACACCTGTTGGGATGTCTCCCTTTAGGCTTGTGTATGGTAAACCTTGTCACTTACCCGTAGAAATTGAGCATAAGGCGTTTTGGGCTATTAAGCAATGCAATATGGAGTTGGATAGTGTTGGAAAGAAAAAGAAGTTGCAACTTCAAGAGTTGGAGGAGATTCACAATGATGCATTTGAAAGTTCACGCATTTACAAGGAAAAGACTAAAGCATTTCATGATAGTATGATTACAAAGAAACAATTTTGCATTGGGCAGAAAGTGCTTTTGTTTAATTCTCGTTTGCAATTATTACCGGGTAAATTAAGGTCACGTTGGGTTGGAACTTTTATTGTGACTAATGTGTTTTCTCATGGTGCAGTGGAAATTCGTAGTTTAGCTACAGGAAATGATCTTAAAGTGAATGGGCACCGGATGAAACCATATTATGAGAACTTCTCTTCGGAAGTCGTGGAAGGAGTTAACCTTGTGGAAGTACTCCCTTTGGAGGAGTGATTGGATTTGCAAGTCGGGCTGACGACTTTAAACCAAGCGCTAAGTGGGAGGCAACCCACCGGTTTTGTATCTTTATCTTTTTATTTCTAAGCATTTTATCTTTGTTTTTGCATATAAATTGCGGAATTTCCCACCTTGAACTTTACTTTGAATGACTTAATTTACATTGAGGACAATGTAAAGTTTAAGTGTGGGGGAGCATTTATATGTTTTTATAGTTAGTTGATTTGATGCTTTTAGTAAAAAAATAAAAAAAATAGAAAAATAGAAAGAAAAAAAAACTTGCTTGATAAACTCCAAAGTCTAGCAACTTGTGCCTTACACTAATGGAAACATCGTGGTTGTAGGAGTTGAGGAACCTATTAGTAGAGTCTATTCACATGAAAACGAACAAAATATAAAAATACATAATATGTTGGTTGTCACCATATCTCGGAGTCGTCACCATATCACATTCTATTTTTATTTTTCCATATTTATCTATTGTTTCTCTAAGTGAATTGGTGGGGCACGAACATCGAATTGTTATCACTGCTAGGATGAAATAGAGTGATTTTGAGTTACTACAAAAAAAGAAAAAAAAAAGACCGACCAATTGACCAAAAGGAATAAATATGACACTTGGATAAAGCAATATGTGTGTTTTCTCCCTGTCTCCGTCGCCTAAGAAAGCGTGGAGTGCAGGATCCAAGGGAAATATCATGTAATCTGCTGACAAGAAACATGCGCTTGGATCCATAAGATCTAATCATGATGTCATTAAAAAAAATTGATAAAAAGGAAAAGGAAAAAATATTATTATTGTATTGAATAAAATCGATCACTGGTTCCCTTGTATATGCCAGTGATTGATCTAGAATTAAGTTTGTCGACCGCTAGTTCCCTTGTATATGCTAGTCGTGTTGATATTAGTATTCGGACCAGTAGCTCAATCCAATAGGATTTTTAGGTTTGTTTTGGAAGTGACCTTCAGACAGATATGGGAAACATCGTTCACCTTAGTCAACAGTTCGCCACCATATACTTTCTATATCCATCTTCTTAATCTTTTCATGTGATTGATTAGATTCTGAGTATTGTGGTTATGTTCAACTTTCTGATAAAGCTATATTACTAATTTATGAGTGAATTGGATTCGAATGTGGTACTTCCTCCTGTAATCATTGACTGTATGCATCGAATAAAAAGTTGTTTAGTGTCATTAAATTGTCACAAGTAGCTGGAAATTGGAATAAAAGGTTTTGTAGGTACACCTTATGTAAACCTTCACGAGACTATAACTCGTCTACTAGGGACACCTAGGGGTTCAAAGGCCTGTTATTCATGCTAAGATTAACTGTATCCTCAGCGACACAGAGTTGTATGTATGTTTTAGAATTATTTTGTTTGATTTGCTCGAGGACTAGAAAAGTCTAAGTGTGGGGGAATTTGATAGGTGTCTAAAACACCTTAACATTTATCTATTGTTTATGCTTTCTTTGCTAAGTTTTCTTGTAAATTATGTATCTTATGTTTGTTTTTGAGTATTTAGGTACTTTGGAGTCATTTGGTACAAAAGAAAAAGAGACGAGGCAAAAGTGTCATTGCAAGTGCAACTGTTGTTGGAGGCAGATTATTTCTCATCATTTACTTTTATTTTCTCATTCTGTCTGAAAAGTTTGTCGGCTTTAGTGATGCAAATTTCTGTCTGAAAAGCACGACAACTTTCGTGATGAAGAGAAATTGAAAAGAAAAAGTGAAATTGAAAAGTAATAGATGGATGTTGCTGATGGGAGAATTCAAAAGAAGAAAGAGTGATCATTTGGAGCAAAGGAATGCAGAATCGTCATTTCACAGGCGAGGGACATGGGAGTCAAGCCACATCAACACAGGGGCTGTCATTTGGTAATGGAAGTAAAGAAGCAGCTGATGTTGAATTGGAGAGAATAGAAGAGCCAAGATGGCTGGCTAAGGAGCTATTATGCACAATGATTATGCAGTAGAAGATACGGCTGGACTGAGCTATGTGATGCACCATCATTGTGCAACACGCAGTTCTGGCTTGTGCAAGACTATGGCCTGACAAATCAAATCAGTTAGACTTTGACTCAGTCTGACTTTGACCGAGTTGACTCGTCTGACTTTGACTGAGTTGACCCGTTTGATCGGTGACCGGGCGGATTTTGCCGGTCACCTGAGACACTATTCCGGCCAAATTCCGGTCATTTCCGACGATAATTTGGCAGAGTTTCTACATGGATTTTTCTCACTTTTGGGCCACGTGGATTTTTATCTAATGGACTTTGAAAACTTGGACCTAATTTTGGAATAAGAGGAGTTATAAAAGAGAAGACTTCTACAACTTTTGGGGATCACGTATTATTCTTGTAGCTAAGGAGAGAGCCGTTTTTTTTGACACAACTAGGGTTTTCTTTGCTTTCATCTTCTTTATTTGACTATTGATTATGATGAACTTCATAGCTATGAGTAGCTAAATCTTATATTATTGGTTAAGGATGTAGTCCTATATCTACAACTTGTGCTTGATTAATGCATTAGTTTTCTCTCTTGATTATCGTTCAAATCTTTTTTGTTTTTAATAATCACATGACTGATGTATTGTGATAGGACTTAGATGTTTGGTTAGTTAAGTGGCCAATTAATTGAACTTGCATCCTTGTCCATAGCTATTTTAGGGTTTTTCATCAAGCGATAACCCCGAATACAAGAGCATGATATGATTACGGTTTGTAGTGATACACTCTCGTCATCATATGTAGAGTTTTACCATTGTCCGAGTTGTCATGCGCAATGTATGAAAATTGCATTGATTAGCCTATTTCCAAAACTTAATGCTCCTAGGAATTGAAGTTAATTAGCGCAAGGCGTTAGGTTATTCTTTAGGTAGAATTCACATACGCATCTCTAATGTGTGTGTTGATGAACTTAGGAAATTAATAGATTATCTTGCTCTCTTGATTCTCTAGGCTTTTGATAATATAAGAGATTAAATTGTAATCCTAGTCATGTATGCAAGCACTCGTTTAATATTGAACATGAATTCCTTAACCAATATCTTTCTCTCATTGATTACAATCTACTATTTACTTTGCTTTTGATTTACTTTTATTGCTTACATAAAAATCAGAAATCCCCCAATTGGTTACTTTAGGAAATTGAATACATAATAACTACAATTGCCTATCTGTGGAAACAAACTCTTTCTTATCATATACTTTAGGAAAGTGAAATTATTTTTGACGCATACGACAGCGATCAGGCTCATAAAGCATTTTTGGTTGTATCCCTGCGGACATGTTCAATTGTTCATATAATGTTGTGCTTAATGATTCCACAATCTCGATAATACAGTGGCGGACCTAGGATTCAGTTTAGGATGGAAGGGGGCCAAATAAAAAACTAACTTAAACTTATATAAATTTTAAGTGCTAAACGTCTCAGGGTTTATGAGCACAAATAAAAAATAAAGGACTCACGCTTGCATTATTAAGAAAAAAGAGAAAGAAGACACAAATGTCGTGTTATTTATTATTGTATATAAACTTGGCTAGTTAGCGGCCTAAAATATATATTTGAGGCCTATCATTAGAAGACAAAAACGGGCCATTACGATGTTTTTCCGAAACACCTTAGCCAACTATTTTCTAAAATGGTTAGTTTATCCCATATTAACTAATTTTAATTAATCGTTTAAGTTTTTAATTAATCGTGTTAAATGTGAAATCAACTAATGTTTATCGAACTTCAAAACATCAAACAACTGAAAAATTCTGATTCATTTTCCAGATCACCAACCCAAAATCGGTGGATGTTCATGCACTTATGGATCGATTCTAGGTTGATGTTATCCATTCACGAAGGTACCCAGAACCGTTTGATGTATGTACATATAAAAGCCAATTCTCATAATCGGTCGTTTATTAGCCTGATATAAGCCGATTGATTCATTTTTATAAGAAACAAAATTCATTCATACTTTTAGGACATATTCATTCATTTCAAATCAATCTAACTCACTTTTGTAGGCATCACAGATGCACTTAGCATGTGCAACAAGCTTTTGAACCCCTAGACGACCTTAGTGGATGAGTTATGGTCTCATGAGGTTTTACATAGAGGTCTACCCACAAAATTTACACAAAAACTTCTAAAACTATCAATCTTTATCGGAGGAATCTCCGTCTGCTTTAATAAAATATGCCATAAAGTATGCTGATGGTATAAACCCATATAGTAGGTTCCCGTTTGAAAAGATGTTTTATTATTAATTATTTAGTACTTAGTATTTTAATTTTTAATTTTTTCTTTCTTAGCTATCTTGGATCGTCGGTAGCAAATCTCTCCGTATGAAAGAGGTGTTACAAAAATAAAATAAGAACATGTTGCAGTCTCTGGTAGTGTTGATTGCTTCATTATGTGTTTGCACTATTTGATATATTTGGTTCTTATGCGAATCAAATATTTATTACTTTTGTAGAAAATAGGGCTTATAAATATGTTTTTTTAGGTTACTCGCGTAACAGTATTACTTATAGATTTGTAATCCTTGACACTTTTGAGATTATAAAATCTGTAAATATAGAATTCTTTGAGAACTTAAATAGGAATACTTCCCGAGTACAAACCACAGAAAACCGATTGTTACCTAGTATGGAATCTGCGGAGACTAACAACGATGATGAACATCCTGCTCCCACTCAAAAAATTGAAGATATTTGAGTACCTACTGAGATATCGAACCTGGAAGGAGTAAGAGAGCAAAGATAGAGAAAAAGTATGGTCCAGAATTTATAACATATCTTGTAGAAAGTAGTAATAATGAAATTCTTATATGACCAAGTATGTGATGCATTTTGATGATGATCCTAAACCTTAATTTGAGGCCGTGAGTTCCAAAGATGTTATTTTCTGGAAAGAGTCTATCAATGATGAAAAACATTCACTTTTATTTAATGGTACTTGGATAATTGTGATTCACCTCCAGACATTAAGCCTATAATAAGATGTAAATGAGTATTCAAGAGAAAATTGAATATTGATGGTTCCACTGATAAGTTCAAAGCCAGATTAGTTGCTAAGGGTTATGAACAAAGGCATGAAATTGATTACTTTGATACATATGCTCACGTTGCTCGCATCTCATCTAAAATGACAATCCAACGAAAGAGCTCTAAGAGTGCTCAATGCAGGGTTCATTCTCATATGCCATATCCATCAATTTAATTATTTCTAGAAATTATTTGGATGTTTTGAAAAAAATCCTATATATTCTCAAAAATCGTATTACACGAGGAAATAGAATCTTAAAGATGGACAAATCGGGAGATATTGCCACAAAATGATAGATACTACTTTTTATTATAATGGGCATGATTTTTCAGTACCGACTGTAACATTCTGCATTGAAAAACCATGAAAACTACTACAAAAAATATCCCTCAATTCATGAGGGTATTCCCCAAATGTGGGTTCATCTTAAACCCACAACTATTCACAGTTTTGAATTGCCTTATTATTCTGATTCCTTCTATATCCTCGCTAAAGAAAGTTACTCGGATTAGCAGGGGATACCGTTTGAGTTATCCGATGGTCAAGATCGGATGTAGCTACCCCTGCTAATTCCGGTCATCCCTTTAGCAATCATCTTGTTTGCCAAAATCGGGAAAACGATTCCATTCCAATAGGGATCCAAGACTAAATCGTCTGCTTAAAAAAAATGTTGTAGGGCTTATAGTCTATGGATGTGCGGCCCAATATAGTGTCTAGGGTTTACTTCCTACATATATATATATGTTATTGTTCTATGTAATCGGTATGATGCTAACCAATAGAAACTCTTTGCCTCTTTGCCTTCCCTACATTTTCACTGCAAAACGTTATCAGTCACGATCTCTAACCGTGCAAAAAAGAGAATAATTTTTTTTTCTTCTTAGTTATCATTGCTTCTTCATCTGAAACTTGAAAGGGGATATTTTGATTACTCACATCCAAAACTTACAAATGGTACGGATCTGGATTTTGGTTAATCATACGAATGAAACTTGAAAATCTGTATGTTCTTCATTTGGTCCGTCGGCGGCAAATCCGTGGAAGAAAAATCCTTCTCTTCCCAAGAGGTATACCTAAAACTTTCCATTTTGTTTTCGTCTGCTAACGCGTGGTCGTCTGCCATGTTCCCTTGTTCCACTGCACAAGTATCGAGGTATAGCTAAAACTTTTCTTATTTTTCTATTTCTTCTGTGGTCTCTAACTGATAAAGACGTCTGTGTACATGGTTTGATTGTAGTGCCTTGTCGCATATGATTGAGTGTCTGCCATACCATTTGTGCTACCATGTCTTTGAATTTTTTTTTTAGATATTTGATAGGAAGCCATGGTGATTGTCATATTGTCTCTTTATTGTATGTCTTATGTATGAACAATTTTTTTTAATTAGCTTTGGTAGTCTGATTTTTATGTATGACCACGTTGCTGTTCACCATTGGTCACATATGTACCCCTTTCGATATATAGGATATAGCATCTTAGTCTGATCATTTAGTGTCATCTTTTTCATTTATGTGTACGCTTTTTGACCTTGTTGATTCGTTCCTTGCTAATGATGAATATTTTGTCTGATTGTAAATATTTTAGTTGAACTCATAATAGATTTTGACATATGACTACTGTGGCATGATCGTGTTCTCGATTTCTTGACTGTTTTTCTAAAAGTAGTTTGTCTTTAGTAATATGTTTGTAACGTACAGAGGTGTTAATTTATGGTTTTTATTACAACGTATGATATGCAATGTTTCCATATTTTAGTTTGTAAATGCTCCGCCAAGGCCATAATTGTTGCCGTTTTTTTTATTTTTTCGTTGTCCGTTTGAGAATGCCACTGCCTATTCTTTTCTTTTTCATGATTCTTTTACAAACTTGTACAATATGTCTTTCTTCTGTTTGCTACATGCTTGGAAGGATTGAATCAAATAATATATTTAGTTCCATGTTCTGTTTGCTAGGTGTATAAATAATTATTTATTTATATTTTTCTTTCCTCCGTACCATTGCTCGCACCATTATTGATTGACAATTGACTAAGTACTATCGACCGTTAACGGAGTTATGCTCATTGATTATTGGATTTTTAAGATTCTTTTTTAGAACCTTCAGGAATTTTGATTTCTAAAAATTCATTTGATTGAAATTTGTTTTATACCATATCTAATTGGGTGATAATGTTTTAATTTAATTTATTCCTATGTTAAAATTAAAATAATAATGTTTTAACTTATACCATATCTAATTGGGTGATAATGTTTTAATTTATTCATTGGTATGTTAGTTTGGGCGTAAAATAATACATTCATTGGTATGTTAGTTTGGGCGTAAAATAATACATTCATTGGTATGTTAGTTTGGGCGTGAAACTTGATTCGAATCTCTTCTCTGATCACAATTTTTTTATTTTTGTGCGTCGGTTGATGATATCGACATGATGTCCATCGTTTGTAATTCTTTGGGGAAGGAGAAGAAGGAAAGACTGACCCAGTCGGTCCAACCGGTCCATCCAATTCGACCTGGTCCAACCAACTGATTCCGGTCCAACCTACCCGGTCCAGCCGATCAGGTCTGGCCTATCCGGTTCACTCCAACCCGGTCGTCCCAGTTTATTCGAATCCTATCATGTTCTGGTAGTGGAGTGTGCATGTGCGAGTGGGTTCTGGTTCTGTGTATGTGTGGATGGAACCAAAGTTTGGCTCGAGGTATGTAACCATTGTGGGTTTTAATGTCGAATACATTTTTAGAACATACCTAGTTCTGATTTTTCTTTGTCTTAAGATAAATCCATATTATATAAACGATCAACTTAGATTATGACTGTTGATCTTTGATCATAAAGAATTTTGGTCTTAATTTTGTTCTCTTAAATATGATATTGACTATAGTTGAATGATGTCTTTTGTTCAATAGGTAGCATCAACTCGATTCTAAATGTATTCATTTGGAGCTTAAAAGTACTTGAGCATCATTATTTGATACTTGATATTCTCCCCCAAATTTGAATATTCTGTGGGATGTAATCCACTTGCTGGCATAGTGAAATATGTGCAGAGGGACATATGTATCATGAGACAAAGATGTACTTTTGTCTTCGGTAGTAATAACACCAACACACAAGTATCAACCAAACATGGGAACAGCTAAAAATGTAATTCTAGCTCCCATCATAAACAAAAGAGTTGGAAATGCACCTGGTAATAACTGATGGTATATACAATGTAATGTGTGTATCATAGTAACAACCAATTTTCACATCAACTTTAATGACTATACAAACTTTTCTTGGCCAATTGACTATTTAATTGAACAAGATCAAATGTTTGCGCTTATGGAATGAAAAATACATCATTCCCACGAGACATAAATTCTCTAAAGCACTTGAGATATATATGGATGAAACGTAACATATATTCATTCTAAAGTAATTGATTTGAGTTGAATCTGACTTTTGTTACGTAATAAGGACACACCACTTATTAAATCTCTCAAGACTCAATGTCTAGCTCTGTATGTACTAAGGGCTAATCACATCTTGTTAAGTGCGAAGGATGTTCATGCGTAAATTATTACCTACCTTCTTGGAAATTTACAGTGAGAATGAATTTGATTGCATCTATAAATTATTTCTTGTGAATGTAGAAGGAAACATATTCTTAGAAAATTAATGTATCAATCTAGTGGATTGTAAATCACTGGAACTTGAATTACTGAATCCATATTAACCCCAACAATGAACGGATTGGGAATGATTCATAAAGACTTTGACATAACCATAAGGCACATTGGTCGTGACACGATGTTCCGTTTTGAAAGTACTAGCACGGGCATCACTTCATTTGAACGTAAAGGACAACGAACTAATAGAATGCCAAGTTACGACATCTATCACAATCATTGATTTCTAAAGTTACTAGATTTGTACTACCTCTCCCCGTTATGCTTTCGAGTAAGAAAGCACGTCACTCATCTTACAAAGTCTTCCTTTAGTAAAACATGATTGAGACCATCCTGTTTTACTTAGATGCAAATGTTAAATAAATCATTCTCCAAAGAAATAAAGTGTTGTTAGTGAAAATGTGTCCATGCAGAATGCGGACCATTCAAGTGATTTATGGCTCTGGTGGATGATTCGACGCATTAAAATCATTTATTGCTCACAACAAACGATGCACTTAATTTTTGTAAAACTCCAAGCATATATTACACAATGCAAAGAGCAAAGGCTCACCACCATTATTAATGCTAGAGAATTTATATCAAAAGGACTTGATAAATATTGCATGTTTAATAGGATCATCATATTATACCCAATGGTCTCGAAGAGGCTACCATCAAAGGTTAGAGATGGTGCCTAAGGAATAGGTTATGCGTACCAACCTACCTTTTATTGCTTTGGGGATATGCAATATTACGTGCATCTTTACTTAATTCGTTTTTAGAACCCAATATTAGTCAACCTTTTCTGCGTACCAGTTGGTAACTGGATTTAAGCCTGATATTCGTGTTCTTACGCATTTTTGGTTGCACTATACATGTGCCATTACGATTCCACATCGTACTATGATGGGTCTTCAAAAATGTTAAGTAGTTTTGTTGGATATTTATTCTCAATAATTATTCGCATTTTTAAAACCTTTGGCAGGAGATATCTTACTGCTAGATTTGCATGTTATTACTTTAATGATACAGTCTTCTCGTCGTTAGGGGGAGATAAGAAAAAGTATTTTCTAAAGGAACGACATGAATTGTCGTGGTGTGTTCCCACTGTGTCTCATATTGATTCTTGTACTCCACAAATGTAAATGTGAAGCGACAGAGAATAATCAATTTTCAGAATGTACACTGATGTCGCTAAAGTGACAAGATCACATATACCAGCTGCAAATATTCCTGCAAGGTTAGAAATCCTCAGTATGGGGTACACCATAGGCTAAGGTGTTGTAACTATACTTGGTGGAAGTGTAGTTGAGACCGTGGCTCCATAAAGGAAGATGAAGAAACCACCAGGTTCGATCAATGCTCACCTAGAAAGGAAGTAGATGAGTAAGGCACAACCTAATTTGTATCATTAATGAAATCATTTCATTTGATTGTCTCTGACTATGTCCATGAATCAATACTGGAGGATGCTCCGAATTTTTGAATGATTCTAGAGAACAATGAAATCCTGACCGATTATGAGAATGCACATGAGTCAATGGAAGGATCATGCGTGCACAATGATGATATAATCCATAAATAGTTGTTCCAGAAGTAGAGCACAATGAGATCGAACCATGCTTTATTTTGATTAATTTCAAATAAATAGCATATTTGGCCTACACAATCCAGGTAGAACTTAGTTCTTTGGCAAATATACGGGTATTTGGTGTGGTAGTGCTAACCAACCAAGTGTAAAGCCTATCGTACATATATAATTAATTTATCATAAAGCACAATGAGAAGAAAGTAGTCTTAAAGTACAAAGACTCGCCTTGTGGCGCAAGGTTTCTCACAAAGCCCTGGAATTGTTCTCTTGTAATGAACATTATAGAGTCCCGCTACTTAGTTAGCTTGGTAATTTCAAAAAGGACTTGAAATGCAACATATGTATGTGGTTGTTACGTATTTCTGAAAGAATCAAGAGATAGAAGATATTTACAAAAGTACTTGCTAGACTTTTGTTGCTCAAATCAAATGAATCTAAACCACAAAGTGCGTTTACAGTTAGATAGAACGCTCACTTATAGATTTGAGCAATCAGGCAGATGTGGTATACCCGTCTAAGTGGCTATTTGATTTGGAGGGGATAGACAAGCAATTTATTTTTCCTTGCGTATTCATAAGAAAGTTCCTTTGATGGTACAAACATGATGTGTACTCTTGATGTAATAAGAGACCTTAAAAGCTATTTAAAATCCAAATTTGAGATGAAAAATCTAGGGAAATCTCGATCGAATACTGAGCTTGTGATATATTATTCCACCAATTTGCATATGTCTAAAGTTGTCAGGCAATTTAATAACGACATGCATCCTGATAGCACTCCCATGATTAGTCGAGGTTCAAATGTAAGTAAGTAAGTAACCATTTCGTCCAAAGGAATATAACGAAGATGTGTTGGGAGATGAAATTCCCATATATAAGTACAATAGACGCATTGTTGTACTTAGTATAATAATATACTCGATTAAGTCTTACATCCTCAGGGAACTTGTTAGCTAGATATAGCTCCGCGCCAACGCAACGTCATTGGAATAGTATAGTGAATCTAATCATTTACTTAAAAGTAACCATTGACATAAATTTGTTTTATCCCTACAAAGACATTAAAAGGAATGCTAATGAAAGTGCAATCCAAAAGTTGTTGATTATGAAGGAACAATGATCTGTTCTCCAACGAAAGTAATCAGGGGGGAGATATAGTAGATTATTTTCCAAGTCATTACCAATATTCAGTTTCGAAAAATACATGACTAAAGGAACTGTCTGGAACAACTCTGAAAGTAATCAGGGGGAGATGCCGACATCAGGGGGAGGATCCAAGGATATGATGTCGACATATTTTACTTCGAAATTGAAGCTGTGTTGTACTCTTTTTCCCTCGATCGAGAATAGTTTTTTCCAAAGGGTTTTGTCACTCGACAAGGTTTTTAGTGAGACGACACTAAAAGCATCAAGTATGTTGAACGTTGAAGACATAAAGATCGCGTTGATATTACTGAAAATATCTGAATCAAAGAAATGAAACGCGATGGTCTGTTAAGCAACGCAACTTCTAGAATCAACAACAAGGTCTTATAAACATTGAAGTTACCAAAGTAAAGTGTGATTAACTTCTTCTGACTGCATTAGACGAATGAAAATTGTCTGACATCAGGAGGAGCATCTAATAGCGTGTTGAACTCTTTTCCTTCACCGAGGTTACTTTTTCCCGCAGGGTTTTATTGCTCGGCAAGGTTTTTAATGAGACAACAACAAACACCGGGAATGTCATTTCCCATCTAAGGCTATTGTCTCTCTCACGAGGATTTTCTGCCTTAGGATTTGTGAAGCAACTAAAGTGATCATTTGCAACAGATCACCTTTACTTACATTTGTCACGTTGTACTATTTTCCCTTCGTCAAGGTTTTATCCCACTGGGTTTTCCTTGTCAAGGTTTTAATGAGGCAACGTATGCGCATCCTACTATGTTATAAGTTTAATTAATATTATACTCTTTTTCTTTAGTTCAGGTTTTTTCCGTCAGGGGTTTTCCTGACGAAGTTTTAACGAGGCAATTAACTTAGACTCGTCGATCTTTGAATATCGTATTGCATGTGATGAACTACATGTAAAGTACGAGAAAACATGTGAAGTACTACATGTGAAGAGTTCTACAAACGGAGCACTACAAACGGAGAGGAAGTCATCAAGGAGAGGAAGACATTTGAAGACCCACATTCGAAGTAGTATACGTGGAGCACTACAAACGGAGTTCTAATGGACCGCACAAGGGGGAGTGTTGTAGGTCTTGTAGCCCATGGATGTGCGGCCCAATATAATGTCTAGGGTTTACTTCTTACATGTATATATATGTTATTGTTCTATGTAATCGGTTTGATGCTAATCAATAGAAATTCTTTGCCTCTTTGCCTTCCCCACATCACTGTTATAAAAAAAGGTGTACTTTGACTTTGAGATTTGAGAGTCATTAGAAGGACAAGATTTGACGGGGACCCTGATCTGGCGGTCGGAATCATCCAGATCGATCTATGACTTGGACGTCCAGGAAAATTTAGGTATTCTTACGGGGTGCGTATGGGGATCAACATAAATAGGGTGGAGTGATTCTCGGTTGTTTCACATAAAACCGTTTTCTTCCTTCTTGTTGTTACGGTTCTTCTCCTCTCTCGCGAAACTCTAGAATTTGAATATGTTTTTGTTTCTGAGTTCTTTAGATCCTGCTGTTGATCTAAATACATCTTAATCACGTTGAACCCTATAAATTTTATCTCTGTATTTATTTATTTTTACTACTTTTGATCGACGTGGCGCGATTGGTGTTACTAATCTGATTCTGCGATTTATGTTTAGTTTTGTCAAAGAGGACGATGTAGATGACAGGAAGAAGAAGGTAACCCTAAAAAATTTAAATCTGATTTTTTTTCTTCTTGATTGATATATGCTAATTTGTATTTACTTTATGTGTTTTATGTAGGAACTATAACATTAATTTATGAGGAAAAGTTTAATTTCAAAGAGAATGGAGAGGAAGTTTAATTTCAAAGACATGCAGCGGAAGACATGCAAAGTCACCAAAAAGAAAAGAAATCGATAAGGTAAACAAACCCGGATTTTCTTAGAAATTAAATTGGGTTTTAATTTGGTGTAGGAACATTGATTAGACTCAGGTTTGGTTTTTAGAGAAAAGTTAGCTATATCCCACCATCTGGAATTGGTAAATCCCACCACATTGAGAGAGAACATTATTCAACAAATTAAACAAAAATGGAAAACACAGATTGTTCACATTCACTCAATCTTGCAGCACCTTAAACACCATATGCATTTTCATTGCGCAGTAACAATACAACAGTCAAAAAGAACCCAACATGCCTTCTTAGGTTTCTAACAATGTTAGTGTTAATGAGTGTCTATGATGAATTCGACCCTTGGTGAAACTACTTAAGATAAATTTGGTAAGTCAAAGAACAGATGTTTATTCTGCAAGTTTAATATGGACTACCATTGAAATCCTTGAAAACCAATTGTTAATATTGTCATTATTGCTTCTAATAATGTTAACGATGATGAATTGCTCATCTTTGTGTTCTTTACCGGATTTAGAATTATGGAAGCTCGATTAAAAGTTTTTATAGACTCGCAGGGGTTCGATGGAGAACAGTCTTTGGCTGGAAAACCTTTAAGTAAAATTCCACATGCATGTACAAGTTTGTTTAAGATTTGAAATAAAAATGAAAGTGTTGATGTCAACAAGAGTCTAAGAATTCTTTCACTAGGAAAGTCGTCAAAGCGGTTGCATCTGCTGATACTGTAGGAGAAATCTGAACTATGAGCTTTTGTTGGCTAAGTCCTGAGTCGTAGCTCTTATTCAAGTACATTTACTTAGAGTCAAAACTAGGTAACTCCGGGTTCCATTATTTCAATCATTTTCTTACCTCTTTTAATTCATTTTCTTGATTGTTTTCTCTTGCAAATGCTTTTGATACATCAGTGTTAGTCAAATTCGACCAACTATAAGATTCATCTTGAGGAGATTTATAAGAACCAGCACAAAGTTAATTGCATGTAATTTTTTATTCTGATTTGTTTTACTCGAAAATCAGTAATCTAAGAGTGGCTTGAACATGGACAGAGAGTACTCACCGAGATGGGTTAGTGAAATTATAATTGATTCTTTTATATATTTTTAGCCAGCACCTGATATGTATTCCGTATGTTAGCCATGTATAAGTTATAATGAGCTATAATGTTCTAAACAACACCTGATCTGTGCGAGGAACCTCTTCTAAACAGCTATAAGTTCTACCTCTTCTAAACATCTATAATGTTTAATGTGAAGGGGATGGTTTGATAGTTTTGCCATATGAAAGAGATGTTGCGAGAAGGCTTATGTGACATGTGCTTTATTTATGTGGTTTAGGTTGTATACATAAGGTTGCTGCTTGCTTTTACACCAATTGATAAATCCTATCAAGACTACCGCAGTTAGCATGAAAGAACTCCACCGGGATCATGAAGTCATCATGCAAGCATAAAAAATCAGCCAAGAGCACCAATTATAGAAGCAGAAAAGATAAATAAAAAGTGGTATCAACCTTAGTTATGTTACAGGGTGGGGTCAAAATAAATGGTGGTGGAAGCTCTAGGATGTCTGGGGTCGTCCAGATATTCCCAGTGGTTTTCTACCGTTATCTTTCCACCTCTTTTTCTTTTCGTTAGATTCTCTTTCTACACAATCTCTGGATCGGTTTAAATTTTATAGGTGAAGAATAGGAACAATTTCATTAGATTTTCTTGGTAATCTATCCTCTCTTTAATATCTCTGCCATCTCTTATCTATATTCGTTGCGACCCCTTTCCCTCTATTCAGACAAACCCTAGGCCCTTTTCGTTTCGGTTTGTGTTTGATTTTTTAAATTGTGTGTTTTTTGTTTTGATTTTGTAGGTGCAGTGAGTCTAATCTGAACGATGGGTGTTTTAGTATGTATCTGAAATTCTTATTCGCACATTGTGTTTTGATTGTATGATGAAGGTAAATTTATTGTCTCCTAAATTCTCCTATGTTTATACGAACCCATGTATTGTGCATAGGAATTTATGGTTGAGTTTATGTATATGGACAGGTTTTGGGGAATTATTTTATTTTCGATTTAAGGCCATTGATGCCTCCTTGGTGTTTTCTTCGCTTTTAAGTCGCCCATTGATATTTATTGTGGCCATCTGTTTTTGGTGGTATGTATTCATTTTTCAGATAGCATTATCTTTAAATGGGTTGTTTGTATTTTAGAATTCCAACTCTTTCAAAGAAGTCTTTGATTAGAATGGGTTCAGAAGAGGATGAGATACAATCTTACAGTTAATTGAGGAAGTCATTGTTGTTAACTGGGTGGATGGTGTATGTACCTTAATCTGCATTTCTTTGGGAAGCGCTGATATTAGATGCATAAATTCTAGCCCAATGTCAGATAAAAACCGTGACCATTATCGCTTTATCTGATCAGTCTGTGTTGTAATATAAATTATGTGTTCCATTAAAATTAGCATGTGTAAAACAAGAGTATAATCTCTACTCCTGCTGATTTTGGTTTTTCCCTCTATACTTTCATTGTTCATAACTAAGGTTCTCATAGGAAGTAATTGTCCATAACTTTTCCATATTGATAATTTTGTTCCCAATTATGCTTGCAATTGGGAGAACTTTAGGTGCACATACCATCTCTGTTATTATCTTAGGCTACATGCATATAGCCTATGTTGTTAATGGGTGTTTCATAGTTCGTTGATAAGAGCTATAGGCGGATTTGGTACTGCACATGCGTAGATATGATATAGGTGGTGACTTTGTTTGAGAGACATATGGCTGAAGACTTTCTTCCGTAGCATCTCTAAAGCAACTATTTTTCTTTTGTGACTAAGTTAGGAACTCCTTCCATTCAAGCGAGACTATTTGTTATTCACATTTTGTTTGTGGTGATACGAATATATGCATAAGAGGTTTCACTTCATGTAAGCTTAAAAAATGGTGATTCATATGTAGGGTTAACTCAATATGTTGTCATTGATGAAAGCAGACCCTTGATAAGTTTTTGTTATTCAGATAAGGACGATACTGTTGTGCATTTGAGGCATGGATCCATGGTGACTGTCCCAAGTTGCTGTGTCATGTGTGACACCATTTGCAAGTTAAAATACATAGACATGCAACCCATTGGCTTATCAGGTTTGTCTCCATGATCCTTATTGTGATTTATTGATAACTAGCTATGAATCAGAACCGTCTCATTTTCCTTCTTGAATTTAAGCATTTACAAAAATAGTTTAATACTTATTGTGGCATCATATTCTTTGGTGGTAATAAGTTATAATGAGAACGTAATGTGTGGATATTCAATTTTCAGGTGTTTAGTATTACTTAATTTGAAGTGTCAGTTTGTGTTGAATGGAAGTGATTTTGCTGCTCCAAATACCACTGCTAGGCTAGAGAGCACAATAGTGATGGTTTAAAAATCTTCAATTTTTATTTAAGTGCCACATCAATGACAATGGAATCATAATATGTGAATTCATGATGGCGGTGCATCATGTGAAGGTGATGTAAACTTGAAGTATTTTTGTCTTTCATAAATTAACTCACTAGAGTTTCTCATGAATTTTTTTTCAATGAACATGCCTGCCGCAAAGCCTGTTTTCGGAATTGATTTCATCAGGTGCATAACACACAGACTTTAGGTGCTTAGGATTTTGATCTGATGCCTTTTAAAATGTAATCGATTTGTTTGTTTTTCGGCAATATAATCTGTTCACCCAATACTACTGTGAGCCTGTGATATTTAGCTCATCTGAGTTGCGGGTCAAAATAAATCATGAGATGATATCTCTAGGTAATGTCTTAGATCTATTTCTTAGATAAAATGATGGTATGTACATGTAAGATTGAAATAATTTGTTCTTCTGATGTACTTAAAAGATGATTTATTTCATAGATAAGTGAGATTCTTTTTTTTTTGAATTGATGGTCGAGGCGAAGCAATTGGTGATGCTGAACTTTAGGAGAATGCTTCCTATGCCTTGGAACTTTGGTTCTGGGTATCTTATCGTGGTCAGACTCTAGATAGGACTACTTAGTTTTATCTATTTTTCTAATATGTTTTTGGAGATTAAATCACTTCAATGCTTTGCATCAAAAAATATTTACGACTTTCATCCGATTGTCTTTGGCCATTTCTGTTGGGTTGCAGGACATGTGTACTCTATTGAAGGCCCTGATGATGCAAATCCATCTTGAAAGGAAAAGAATTAAGGTAACAGAGTTGTTAGAAATAATTGAAAAACATCTCATTTTGCAACTAAAAGGTGATTTTCTTAAGGATCATCTGATTTAATATAGCAAAAAAGTTCACGTTCTACTTTCCACAAGGCAGTAAGTATATAATGGTCATGAATTCGAGAGTTTTAACTTAGTGTTACTGGCTGTCTTAGCTCAATTGGTAGAGCGCATGGTTTACAACCATGTAGTTGTGGGTTCGATTCCCGCAGATGGCACAAAAATCATGTAATTGATTAGATTTCTATACATTTGCATAGTAATGATGAATTTATCAGTTGTTTGGATTCTTTCATGATGTTGATATCTTTCTTCTTCAAATAATGAAATATTCAGATCATATTTTCTCATTTAATTCTTAGTTTTACCAAGAGTGGTGAAGTTCGTGAAAGTGTAATCTCTGATTTTATTCTATTAGTTCACAATATGCCTTATTTTTCCACAGTTCCTGCAGCAGACATGCTTCCAAAAGATAATTATCTCAACGAAGATTTTACAACCGATGATTTTGATGAATTCCGTGGTCTTTCGGATGATGAGGAAGATAATTTGTAAAATGGATATTGAATGTCCAGTGTGTTAAGCACTGCACTGGATCGACGAGAGGACATCCGACTCATCCAAGAAGAATCCAACCTTTGCAAAGCGCTGCTAGAGCCTCCTCAGGAACTGATGAATTTGCTTAATGGAGAAGAAGCAAAGTTGAGGTTTATCAGAGATCACATCTGAAAGTACAATGCTTTGAATATTTTACCAGTCTTGGTTGCAAACTGGATAAGAGAGTTTTGAAGGGTAATGACCCGAAATCCTTCGTAATTCACAGGATACTTTGGCACAACATCAGAATGTTACTACCTGACGAGGGAAATCTATCAACATCTGTATGTTTATGATCCTAATCAAGCCTTGGATGTTCGTGCAACACGAAATCCCCAACTGGATCAAGATGTTCTTGGAACAATTTAGAAAATTAATTTAAAATTTTAATGTGTTTTGCACTAAATATCCCCCTGCACAAGAGATTCTGAGCAGTGTCAATCCCGCCGAACAAAATGTCATAGTCATCATGCACTATAACAGAACTACAAATGGAAGCGTTGTAACCTGCCAACGGCTGGCGAATTTTCACTTATACTACCTGGAGATGGTTTTCAAAAGCCTAACATCAGAGATATCTTACTTCATCGGAAGGGGGGAAATGGACTCAAACATATTTCAGAGTGTCACCCTACATACTTGCCCTTGCATTACCTTCTACTCTTTCCATACAATGAGATGAGTTGCATCCTAATGTGAATTCGGACATAGGAAAACATACTATGAAACGGCTAAATCCAAAATAATTTTATAGTTTCCGTCTTTTAAAGCGTCTAGGCGAGTATTCTACCATCCTAAGAGCAAAAAAACTGTTTCAAGAGTATTTGGTGGGTGCTTGGGCACCAAATGAACAAAAGCGCATATGTTATCTTAAGAAAATGATGAAGGTAAGCCATACGTGTTACGATCGACTTTTATTGGTGGTCCAAGGCATATGTGTGAGATTTATCAAGATTCAATGCCCATTACACGGTTTAATGATTATCCAGATATCTTCCTAACAATTAATGCGAAGCCGCGTTGAACATAAATTCAAGATGAGCTTCCACCCCATCAGTATGCTTCGGATCGACCTGATCTCATAGCTGGTGTTTTCGAGTTGAAGAGCGATGAGTTGATGAATGAAATAAACAAAGGGAATGTGCTCGGAAAAGTAGTTTCTCATGTGTTCACAATTGGATTTCAGAAACATGGTTTACCTCATATGCATGCTCTTATATCCTTGGATGGTCTTGGAAAAATTAAGACAATTGGACAAGTTGATAAATTTGTATGTGCCGAATTTGGCGATATATTGGACGAAGGTGGATATCCAATATATTGTCGTCGCGACAATGTGAAGGAGGTGATTTTCCGCAGGGATACAAAGAGAACAACACAAATGTTGTTCCGTACAACCCATAATTGTCTAGGATATTCAAGTGCCGCATTAATGTTGAGATCTATGAGGGTGTAAGGGCTGTTAAACACATACAAAAATATGTCTATAAAGGTCACGATCATGCAACACTAATAGTCGGTGAATGTGATGAGGTGCAACAGTACATTGATGCAAGGTATATTAAGCCACCTGAGGTCGCTTGGCGTTTATAAGGTTACTCAGTGCATCAGGAAGAACCCAATGTAGTTCGAATGGTTGTTCATCTTCCAGGATAAAAAGGAATCGTGTATGATGAAACTAAGTCAATGGACAAGGTTAATATTACTGCAGAAACTATAAATCAACATTGATGGCGTTTTTTGAGTATTATCGCAAGAGTCCAACTGCTACTTATCAAGATTTTCCACAACATTTTGTATGGGACAGGATAAATGGAAGGTAAAGAAATAAGGGTTTTGAAATTTCAAAGATATACTTTGTAAGTCCCAATGCCGGTGAATTTTATTACCTACGTTTATTACTAACGGTTGTAGCCGATGCAAATGTATTTGGAAACATGAAAATAGTCAGGGATGGTGATGATAGGAAATTGTATGGTACGTTTAAAGGAGCGTTGCACTGCACTTGGAATATTAAGAGAAGACAATGAATGCTCTACGTGTTTACAAGAGGCGGCAGTTACACTGGAGTTCCGTTAAGAAATATTTTTAAAATTATTATTTGTGACAATAATCTAAATCAACCAGACCTTTTGTGGTCAAATTTTAGACTAAACATATGTGGTGATCTATATTTTAAACTTTTCATAAAGTATAATATCGATCAGGAAGCCAATTGATGAGCATGTATTTGATTTTTGGGTTGTACCTTTTGGATGAAGAGCTACGTGAATCTGGCAAGTCGTTTGATGATTTCGAGGATATTCCATGACCAAAACTGACATGCAATAATGTTGTTGGTGACAAGTTCATGCGAGAGCATCAGTTCCTTCAACTCGCAGTGTGCAATGCTGAAGTCGAAGAGAGTACTATCACGAAGTTAAAATGCGTCCAGTCATCATCGTACAATTCCGGGTTTAGTTCTTTGATAGATGGTGATTGTAAACTGTTTTTTCAATGGCAACGTAGGAAGTGGTAAAATATTTCCGTATAACATATTGGCGTCTATCTGGCACATGACCGGGCACATAGTTTTGACTGCTGCTTCGTCTGGAATTGCTTCACTTCTTTTGGTAGGAGGTCGTACAAAACTAAAATAAATGTTGATATTGCAGAGATACTTCATAGAAATCAAATATATATATACCAAAAGTTTTTATCTATCATGTTTATATGTTTTCATATTAATAAAGCACCCAATGAGCTAGGGTTTTTATCATATACATTCTTCACACTCGACGTTCAGGATTCTCATAGTAATAACTGAGAACAATGTTTGTGGAGGTAACAAACATGATACACAGTATAAACTCCTGAAACAAGTGAAACTAATTATACGGGACGAAGTTCCCATGCAACATAAGTTTTACGTTGAAACAGTTGATCGAACGCTACGTGATATTTGGAATAAAGAAAAACCAATTGGTGGAATTAGTGTTGTTCTAGGAGGATACTTTAGAACACGTTGCATGTTATACCCAGTGGATATCTTGAAGAAACAGTTGGATCATGTCTGAGAAGATCATTACTTAGGAATGATGTCACTATCTTGGCGCTCTATCAAAATATGATGTTGGATGCGCTTGAACCGAAAAATATATCTTTTCCAAAGTTCTTAGTACAGTTATGAATAACCATAATTTTGTTTACATCCCTTTGTTGCATTTATCCTTTAATATGGCTCTAATCTCTATATGTTGGATATAAATGATAGGTTGGTGATAGTCCCAAGGAAGTTGTTGAGCTTCCACAGTTAGTAAATATATGCAAGGACATGCTTGGACTGATAACTAAACTTTGTCCTTGGATGGGAACAAGCAAAAAAGTGTCTCCAGAACGCTTTAATGAGCGGGTTATATTGTCATCCCGCAATGACGATGTGCAAAAGATTATTGCAGAAGCAATGAAAAACTAGACGAGGATATATAAACATATCTTGCTGCAGAAAATCAAATGTGGATGGTGCTGGAAATATTCCACACCTTTCCAGCGAATTCTTGCAGAATTTAAATCCGTCTGGAATGCCTCAGTTCAAGTTAGATATCAAAGTTGGCTTCCCAATCATGGTGTTGAGAACTCTTGCACCAAGAGAAGGTCTCTGCAATACGTAAGACTATTGTTCACTAGATTTGGACAACATGTAATTGCAGCCAAGATTTTATCTGGTGAAATAACCGGAGAAATTGTATTCATCCCGAGGATAAATTTCAAACCGTCAGCATCAGAGATAAATATTAACCCGACGAGGCATCAGTTTGTTGTCTTTCCTGTTTGCGATATGACAATCAACAAGTCACACCGACAGTCAGTGAACTACGTTAGAATCGATCTATTGACTCATGTGTTTATTTACGGGCAATTTCACGTAGCATTGTCAAGATACACTACCATACGTAGAATAATTGTGCTACTACCAAATGAAACCAAGGATCTTTCAATCACAAACAATGTCTATCCGAGGTTTATTGCGGAGCTATTAAATTCACATGTGAACTTTGTTGTGATTTCAAGATGATTTTTTTTCTTCTTCCCTTTTCATGTATATCAACTACCATTATTGTTGTTTTAATTTTTTACCCGTTTTCATGCATATCAACTACCATTATTGTTGTTTTAATTTTCAGTAAAAAGTAATTAAATATTTTAGCTAGACTTACTGTGTTATATGACATATTTCGCCAATTTTCATGCTGCATAGATTGTACTTACTATTGGTTGACAAGAGCGGTTGTGTTTCCCTGGGATGGTATATCACAGACTACGGCCTAAGTAGTATATCTAATGCAGGGGCATAAACATTGCATAATAATTACATTACTATCTTTGAATCATGGTATTATTACAAATCATTATCTACAATACAATAGAAAATTCCAAATGCAAAACTCATTTTTAGTTGCAGTATATATTATCTATATATAGTTTAAAGAAATTGTTATACTTCCAAAATTGAGTACTTATCAATTGCGTAAATAACAAGAATAAACTTTCTTAGATATGCCCGATTTAACCTTTTTTGCTGCTTATACCAACTACAACAAGTGGATTTTATTAAGATTTAGATTTTTGGTACTGATTACACATTTTGCAAAATCGTTGTGATGAGATTGATTTTTTTTATCAATTTTGCCTAATGCGTTGAAACACACATATTACTACTGACATAAGGCCTAATTTCAAACTTTAGTCTGAAACTAGCTCAACATAGTTAAATGTGATACAACTTTATATCTATACCATAAGTTAGAGAGTGAACAAAAATAATCTGGGATAAGTTTATACCTGATAGTTAGGTTGAATAACAATGATTTGATAACACAGGATATAATATTTTTGTCTTTGAGTAGCAAGATTACCATACCCAATCAGAGATTAATCGATGATTGGATACATACATAATGGTAGGGTTGAATTTAAGGAGATGTTCTAGGAAAGTCAGAATACTTTATACCCACCTTCAATTGTTTAGTGGATTTGCTTAGGTATATACATTTTTTTTGTTTATGAGTTGGAGTATCTAGGCGCTGACTTAAGGGCAGTATTGCTTTCTGTTGTTATAAAATGCAAATTTTTAATGTCTATTACAAAGAGTTTTATTAAGCTAAGTAGCCATATGTACCTTGATAATGTCTGCAACCAAATATCTAACTAAGCTAAATACAATTTTGTCTCATGGCCACTTGGTTTTAATAGGTGAGTTCACAAAGTAATCTTCCCTTGCAACTAGGTATATGCATTCTTTAATTTCTAAGTTGGATTAGTTAGGCATAGACTAAAGGGCAGTATCGTTTTACATTGTTCTAAAATGCAAACTTATAATGTCCATCGCTAAGGATTTCACTAAAAGAGGTAGCCACGCATGCACCTTTCTAAGGTCTGCAATCAAGGATCTAACTGAAATAAAAACATCTATGTCCCATCGCCACTTAGTTTTACAAATATGATGTTCACTAAGTTTTCTTTCTTTACAATTACATCTAAAACCAGTAACTAAGATGGTGGGATCACATGGTTAGTAGTAGTTGTACACCTAGATATTTAACATGCACCAATAACCCTAGAGTGAAAGTACACCTGATAATACCCCAGACCCTACATACAATAGGAAGTAAAAATGACTTAAATAAGTACACAAGTACGTCCTTCACATCAAAGCGTAATTTAAGATATTCAATAATGTTTATTAAGCAATATATATGGTAATTGAATTCAAGAGAATGTAAATTTTGAAAGAATAATATTTAAATTTAATAACCCATGTTTTATAATACATTTATAATGATGTTCATATTTTAAGAATTTACAGTAACAATTCTAAAATTCATTGCGATTGTCTAAACTAAAGAATGTGATACAATGAATAGATTAAACCACAAAAAAATAAGGATTTTATGTATTAAAAAAATAAAAATGAGAACTAATTAAGATAGTTTGACGAGATAATTACCTTCATTCCAGTTACTGGAAAGTCAAGCAACATTTATTATCAACATTTTAAAGATTTATTTGTGGATCTTACAAAATCGGTTGCACCTACAAGATTCTCACCCTAAAACCTATAAAGAATTAAGTGAATTTTCAGATTAGGTAATCCATTTTTGATTGTAAAAAAGTGTGATACTAGATATGTGAAGGACAGATTTAGGCATCTGCTCTATTACCATAATATGAAATAATCAATGGATTCCTCTCATTCAACTTCTCAAACGAAGAAAAAAATGATAAAAAAAAGGTTTTAGTGATAAGCATTAGTGTGTTGTACAAATAAAGTTGGATTTGAAAATGTAGGGTAATGTGGTCAAATTTAATGGTCTACAATTAAATACTAACAAAGTTTCAATCGGGCTATATGGAACTCATAAATCTAAGTTTAATTCAGTTTTATTATTGTTGGAATCCGATTAATAATGAAAAAAATAAGAAAAATAATAGCAGCTGAAGTTACCTTAGGAAACCGATTTCCTTAGGAAATTATCACAATTTTAATTATATGGAAACAATGATTTTCTATACTAGACTTCTTTAAAACCTATAAATAGGACCCAACATGGAAGATACTTTTTCAAGTTAAAGCAAAACTCCCAAAGTGCACTTTTTTTTTTTTTTT